>NW_008598016.1:39763-56694 GCF_000691845.1 Merops nubicus
CTGCTGATGAGAAAAATCAGCTTATGGCAGTACTATGTGTTAGTCTTGCTCAAGCTCCTAATGTATTTTGCAGAATTTCTATTACTTTAAAAAAAAAAGTCTGCAACAGTTATTCCTTGGGAGACAAGTCTCAAGTCATTGAAAAGCATGTGATCTGCATATAGACATCTGCGAATCCTGCACAGCCTGCAAAAACCACTCTGACCGGCAGAACTTCAGAGCAAGAAATAAAGAGAGTATCACTCTAAAAGGGTGGAAAAGGAACATGGCGTCACTGTTGGCAGAGAGACTCAAAAAGCAATAAATACTTTGGGGTTTTTTTGGTTTGTGGGTTTGTTGTTTTCTTTTTTTTTCTTTTTTTTTCTGTTAACAGCATAAATGTGTTCTGGTGTAATTTAGGGGAAGAGTTAAACTGAAGACGCACAGCCCCTTACATCTCACATCGTCCTCCCAGTTCTGCAGTTCTTAAGAAAATCAAACCTACTCATGTACTAAGGTAGACATATTTATTGCCCACAACTGCAATGACCTCAGCAGAGAAGAAAGATGTATTAATGATCCTGAAAACATTGTTTTCTGGGCCACACGATGTATTTTATAGAGTTATTTTTTGGCTATCTGTGGGCTCTGTGCCCTGACAGTCCACGCCACTGTCCTAGGACAGCAACCACTGCTCCCAATACCACTGCTCTCCAGCCAGCCCAGCACTGCCTATTGTCCCCAGTAGTGTCACTACTGCGTCTCACCCATCACAGCTCCTTCACCAAGCTCTGTGCAGCAGGGAGTGTGACGAAATAGGTCATGTTGCTCTTTCCTCTCCATCAGCTGCATCGAAAAAGAGGCTACAAAAACTATCTCGATCTGTGACCTTGGGAAATTGTAGCCATCAGGAGCAAGGAGTGCAGAGCATAACTTTGCTTGTACGTGTGAAACTACAAAGAAAAACATGAAAGAAGAATATTCAAATAAATATGTGAACTATTAAAACTTAAAAAATTAGGTGAACCCAAACTCAGCTCCAGAAAACTGGTGGGTTAGATTAAATTCAGTCAGTTCTCTGGGTAACCCAGCAAAGCCCATTAGTAACACAGGCCTCCTGAGTGGGACAAAAGCAGCAGCTCCTTTCCTCTAAATCTGGCTGCAGGGACTGCATACACTCGGCCAGGGCAAGCCACTGGTGATCATGGTTTTATCAACAGCTGGGAACAGTTTGTACACAGAAGATTCATCAGCCCTTTGCCATCACAGCATATCATAAAATTTGAAGTTAAAAGGAATGTAATCTCACATCTCATCAAAGAGAAGAAATTTGTTGTGTGTTGGCCTTTCCTTTTTTTTTTAAAGACAAAAAGAAAGATTATCCCTTAAAGTCTTTCTAGCCCAAACCAACCTCAAATGAGAAAATCTTCTGCTCTATTTATGGCTCAGTTCCTTTATGTGACCATGCTTAAAATGTTTGCAGTAATTGTTGTCTTGCAGCCCATCATTCTCAGCTTACTGTAAATATTAACCCTTTAGGGCTTCTTATCTGAGCTAAACACAGCAAGGGAGAGATTCATCTCACCTAATATGAACTGCCAAAAAGTTAGCTGCCTCTTTAGTAAAGGTAGCCTTAAGACAATTAATTAATTAATGTTAAGGTAATTAATTTAAAGATAAATTTCCAAGCTAACCATCTGGTGCTGGAGGGAGCGAGGCATGTCCTGAGAGCAACTCCTCTCTGCCTCAGGCGGGTGGGATGTGTGGGAACCTGCAGCGGGAGGCATGAGATGTGCGTTCTGGATGGCTAACATTAGGTGAGACATCTTTGTCACAGACTGGGCAACAGAAGGAGCCCCTGTTGCTTAGTCCCATTTTACATCACTGTTTCCTGCAAAACTGCTGAAATACGTCACAGTCTCCTGCTGTCCCACCACACTGCCACAGCTGAGCATCTTTCATGTGAAATTAAGAAAAAAAGGTGGGCAGACTTCATGGAGTCCTTGACATATCTTCAGGCTATGCTATCTGCCTGGGATCCCTCTTTTGGCCATGATCATTTGCTTTGTCATTGTTTTAGACAGGGCTTGCTTTTACTGGGAACTGGAATGAGTGATGTTTGTATGGTAAAGAAGGTGTTGCGGTTTTTCCTAAAGGCAGGATAGTTTTTAATTCATTTAACCGTGTTCTACAATGTGTACCACAGCTAGATCCCTTGGAATAAAATTGCTGTCTCCTGCTCCAGTGGGGGCAGCTGGAGGGCCCCTGTGCTCAGGACATCACCCCTATCTAAGGAACTTCTTTTCTTGTGCTAAGTGAGAATATATTTTAATTAAACATTTCTCCATGAAAGCATAGCTCAGTCGTGAGCACAGTGGTGTCCTCCCTGTTCCAGCAGGCAGGGGTGTCTCCCAGGCCCCTTGGTTTTGCATAGGGTGGAGAGGGCAGCCAGGGCTGGGGATGCGGGCGTGCATGGGGACCACACCAGCCCCTCAGGGAGGGTCTGCAGACAGCACTGACAAAGTGTCGTCACTTATAACTGAATCACCAGCACAGGATTTATGACTAGACTGAATTTAGTGCTACCCGTATTACTGAAATAAAGGCCATGAAAGAGAATTAGCTTGAGTCAATGGCAGTAAATCAACTGATCCCCAAATCTGCAGGGTGTCAGGGGATGAGAAACGCATGTACTTGTGAGTGCTCTTAGAGTCACACAGTGGGCTCCTCGGAAGGCTGGTCTGCATTTCATTTGATATGTAAAATTAATAAGTACACTACAAACCATATATACTCCACTGCTTCCGTTTTTGCTTTGTTAAAGATGTCACGTCTCCACTTTCTCCCCCACTCCTGTTTCGTCTTTTCCTATTCGTAATATTTGTTTCAAAAATGCTCCTAGCATTTCAGTTCCATATTAATAGCAATCAACCCCCCAAAGTAAAGTGTCCCCTCCCAAAGTAAAGTGTCTTTAATTAAAATTAAATACACAGCATTGCTCAGATGTAGCCACATTGGGAAAGAAAGCTGTCAAAGGCTGAAAAGCAGAATTCTCCACAATGGAGAATTTACATCAGAAAACTTAGATTTTCACAACTCGGGTGGCAAGAATTAGACCCTTAAATTCACACTGACTTCATAATTCATACTAACAGCTTTTAAATCTGGTTTTTTTTTTTTTTCGGATGCTGAGTAATAGGCAGCTACAAAAGATGTTATCCAGGTCACATATTCAGATGTTTAAATATGAAGTTGGAAATTTGGCTTAAGGTTTCCATGTTTCCTGTGCCAGGAGTGGATCAGTGCTAGCAACTAAATAGTTGTTTGATTCCCAACCAGTGGTGGGGCCAGGACCCTGCACCACCTCTTCTGCCAGGGTACACAATGTATGCTCCTTCCCTAGTGCCCTCTGACTTTGGCCTTGCATCAACTCCCCCATCTAAAAATTAACATCCTGCTCCCATTCCTCACAGAAGTGTCCTTGTCTGGGGATTGGGCTGAGTGGGTTCCTGCAGAGCCAGGTCACTGCCCCTAGCCCCACGACCTCAAGGCCAGACTGTTTTGGCCATCCCTTTTATAGATTGGTGCCACTGCTACCCACACCTCCCTTCTGGGATGCACCTACAGCTCCAACCACAGAGATAAAAATACTTCCCTGCCCCTCATTATTCACTTTGGCAGGTCAAGGCACGACTTTGATCTAAACAGAAAGGCATTCCCAGGGATATGGTTACATGAAACACATGCTAAAAGGGCTCCTCTGCATCAGGCTTTATCTTTGCCTGGTAAGTTTTAATGACATGCACAAGACAAGGGTCCTGGAGGAATGAAAAGAGCCTGCAGTAGGATCCTGTTTGATTTAATAAACCTAAAAATCATAAGCAGAGTGGGACCGTTGTTTGGCACTCAGTGATTCTTTCCTTGGCTGCTTTCTGGTGAGAATGCATCTACCTTGATGTTTGTTTTCACTCGAAGCAGCTTATGGGTCATCCAGTGCACAGAAAATGTGTGGTCTGGAACAATTTCTCTGCTCCTGGAGTCCCATGTGCTCCTGTTTGTGTTATAGCATGGGAGAAGTGAACTCCTTTACTGTTTGGTGTTTTGGCAACCACTCGTCCCAATGAACTCCAAGCAAAGGATGCTGCTGCATTCCCAAGCCCTCCTTCGTTCAACACGGGGGATGTGTTTGTGGCCAACTGTGGATGACTTCATCACCTCCACCCTGTTTCTGTGTGGTTTTTTATATCAAACAAAAATATAACAGGCTATCTTTCAGCAGCCAACTATATAGCTCATCATCTTTGCAAAACAAGGAAAGGGAATATTTTTTTAAATTGCTTATGAAAAGTTTATGTGGTTATTAGACCCAGAGTTTTGTCTCTTTTAGTTGGGTTCCTTAGGGGTTTATGCCACTTGCTTAGGTCAGTTCTGCGTGAGGGTTTTGCTGAAGGCATTTGGTTTAAAGCTCTCTCTTTCAGTGGTGGCAACTGTGGATGAGCCAAAGCTCTTGGAAGATCTGCTACTTCCTAATTTTTTTGTGACTTGTAGCTTTTTCTGCCATTCACCTTAGGGGTTGTGGGGGGTTTTTTTGTTTGTTTTTTTGGTTGGTTGGTTGTTTTTTTTCGAGTATTTTTGGAACAGGGTGGAGATCTGAGAGGGTAAAATCAGTTTCCACTAGAAGAGTTATATCAACTGATACCACTGGTCATCCCCAGTGCCAAGCTGTGGTTCATCTCAGCCCAAGGTTTTGCTGCACCAACTTCAGTGGCTAGCACTGATTGCACCTGGAGCAGACCAAAGGGAAGAAATAAAGACATACTAGCTCTGATTCTTGCTCCACTGACGTGGCTATAATCCAAAAGCTGCCCACTAAAGTCAGCGGCATTGCACAAGTGTAAGAAGCGAGTTCCTACAGCCAGCCATGCTTACCTTGCTGCAATCCCAGCAGCTGTTTTTCATGCAGGAGTCCTTGCCTTGCCCATTCAACCTTGCTAGGTGAACAGAGAGCAATTTTTCTGTGAGAAGGGTGTTAACAAGGCACAGCTCTGATGGATTTCCCCATGTATCCCAAGTGATCAGGGCATCATGTGGCAGCTGCCTGGGGGCTGCCCCACACCCCTGGTGCAGATTTCTGCAGGCTCCTCAGCTCCGTGGGGCAGTGGCAGGGGGAAGAGAAATAAGGTACAAGAGGTACCAAACAGGCTGTCAGGAGCCCACCCTGAGATGAGCTGTTGCCTGCCCCTGAACTGCTGTCAAGAATGACATAAAGCAGCCCTGACACACGTAAGCAGAAGAAAACTTCTTTAAAGCTAAGACCAGTAGTGAGGTCCCACCTGTCCATCACTTGTCATGCACTGGGGATCTGAGAGCCATCAGTGCTGTTCCTCCACTCTTCACTGCCTGTGTTTGTACAGCCCTTCCCTCCCAGTTAAGGATGCATCTTCTTCTGCCTCTGCCTCCCCTGCCTGGGCTAACAAGCAAATGCTCAAGAGTAACGCTCTGGCTGCAGCAAGGTAACTCTGAAACCCCTCTACTGTGCAGCCAGCCAGCCAGCAAAGGCAAGGTAGGGCTCTGCAAATAATGTGTTCAGAGAGACAAATATCTTTCCAAGTGTGGCAGCCCCTCTCTCAGGAGTTGAGGCTACAGCTTGGAGTGAAGTGTTCCCACCCCTCATGGCCACAGGTTGCCCAAGTGGGCAAAGCACTTCATCCCACTATCTAGCCTTGGAGCTCCTGAGTATCTCTGTGCTGGAGGAGAGCTCTCAGAGGAGACATGGACTCCAGGTCTTCTAGTCTCAGCACTGGTCAAGTCTAGTCTACATCAAGAGGGAACACATTGTCTCTGGTCACCACTGAATGCTCCCACCTTATGCAGCCTCAGACAGCTGTCTTTGGGCAGGGTTCAAACCGCTTGGGCTGCAGGGGGTCACTAAATATAGACATTCTGGAGGAATGCAGTGAGCCCTGGGATGCAGGAGGTGTGGTGGCATCTTGCCCTGTGATTACAGAAGTCTTAACCAGAAAAAATATTTTTCTAAGTGAAAACCTCTAGTGAATTCAGTTTGACTTTATGCTTAATTACAGGATGATGTGGGGTCCTACTTTCTGGCAAAATTACTGTTTGCCAGTACTGTGTTAAAATAACCTATGAAAGACAAGACTATTGAAAGTAAAAAAGGGAAAAAAAAAAAAAAAAATCAGGATGTCTCATTGCCTCCCATTCTTGACTCCCAAGGGCCAGGACTGGGGGAGTTTGTGACGTGTAGTCAAGAGGTTTTGGTCCATATCAGGAAGATAATGGTATGGTGAACATGTTGCTGGCAGTCCCTTTCTCCAGGACCTGTGTGCCTCCTTCCTACACCCCCTGGCAGTGGCAGGGAGGACACAGGACTCAGAATCAGTACCTTTTTCCCAAAGCCAGAGAAAACTCACTGATAACATGGAAATGCAAAATCAAATGGTGCATGGAGCTTGCAAGGCTGACGTGTGTCTCAGATTGGGTATCTGCAGAGTCAGAAGATATAAACATCCTTTTATTTCATTGGAGTTGCCACATGGGGAAATAATACACCTACTGAGGCTGATGGCAACAAAAGTTATTTCAGGTAACTCCATAGGGCTGCATGTGAAGGATGACATTTCTCAACAAGAATAAAAGCATGAGAACCTGTTCTTAAGTTAACATGCCATGCAAACTGAACTGGAAGTCATCAAGAGTATGAAAGAGCCTTTCAGCCTGGAGATGAGAGAGAGCCCCAGCCAGCAGAGAGCTACAGACAGCCCAGGTCACGACTCTGGTCATCCGCTGTAGTACAGGAAAGTGTTACTTCCTATGGGGTTTATTGCCAAAATATTCTTTCCATCTGCTAGCAAAATAGAGGTAACTCCCTGCATCTTGCAGTAAGGATACCTTTGCCCAGAGTCATCTCACCTGCATTTATGCACTTAATTTGGACCTCTGAAATTAAGTGTTTAATCACTTTAGACTTCCTCTGCAGATGCCCTCCATACTGGTCTTTGCTCTTGGTAGGGAAGCCAGGGTGGGAACTGTTCCTGGCTGTGTCCCAGCAGGTTCCTGAACACCTGATTTTCAGTTATTCAGGATGATCCATGTTATATCTCTGCCTCCCCAAAGCACTCTTAAGTCTCACAGCTTTTAGGACTGAATGGTGCATAGAGTGATTTTTGTGGACTGCTCCCAGCCACAAGGCTAAGTAGTCTGTTGGCAAGGTACAGAAAACTCTGTCACCATCGTAAGCTGCTGTTTTACCTGTTCCAGCTCATGAAGCAACACCTTAGGGCCCATTACAAACCAGAGGACATGAACAATTCCTAGGAGTTACCCTAACCTGTGAGAAGGCTGCAGCATCCCTCTGCAGGCCTAGGAGAGAGAGCACATGGCAGGGAATGACAGTTGCTTCTACACAGAGGTCAACCAGACCCAACTAGGCTTTCTTTAAGGGAACTTTGTGCTTTTATTTTGTTAGCAGCCTGCTATCAGGCCGCCTGCTGAGGCTATCTGAAATACACGGTTGAGGTCTTTAAGTGCATGCTGTCATTTACAAGATGTTGTCCTTCTCTCTAGAAAACATCTAGTAACTCTTCTGCAATCTGGGCTCTTTGAGCTTGTGTCATGCTGGTACGTGGCACCTCAAGACATAAACCACAGCTACTGGAGAGCCTGCATGGATTCCTTACAATACACGTAATGGAAACAGGTGAAATTTAAACAGTACACTTAAGCACTTGTCTAGTCCCTGTTAGGGTTTTGTAGCTCTTCTTCATTTAAAGAATAAATTTCTGACACTTAAAAGAAGTTAAACAGTTGTGTTTGAAAGCTGTAACATAAAACAGCCTCAACACTGTTATTTCTCTTGAGAAAATTGCTCAAATCACTATTAAAATGTCTCTGTTGCAAATATGGAAATGTTTGGATTAAACAGTATGTTTACCTTCTATAAATGAATGCAAAGTACAAAATAGGATCCAAATATACAAACACACAGAATATACACATGTACACAAAGTTTTAAGAAATAACCAATGCAACAAGTTTTTGGAAAGCAGTTGGTACCAGGAGCATCCAGGAAAGTACACTCCCCAAAACACTGAGCTTCAGCTACTTTAGCTAATACGGTATTATCAGCACAGAGCAATGCATGTTAACAAACACAAGTGAAACCCAGATTATTTTAAGGCCATATTGTGTGATGGCCTTTGCTTAAAGTATTATCCTATAAGAAGAGGATTGAAATAGTTGTGCATCCCTTGGATCCATTATAAATCCCAAAAAGAGAGCTGCAGTCATTTCTTACAACTTTGTTTTTCTGAGTAAGGGGACAGGTCCTGGGTGACTAATAGGGCTAACAACGTTGGACAGAAAAGATTTTGTCTGTGTGATTTTCCATGGTATTTCTGCATTTCTTACTGTGTTTTTGGAGACTGCAAGGAGGAGGCAGGTGTTCCATCATTTTGTGCAAGGGGTATGCAGTGTTAGCAAACCTGTCTGACTTCAGTTGTTTATTTCTCCTTTTCAAACGTCGCTATAGTCTCACCCTTCTGGCCATATGCTGGAACCTGCCTTAGCATGCAAGATTTATTAAAGGGTAGCAATCTTGTGGGTAGAATCTATACTGATCGGTGATTTTTAATTTGTTAGCAGTTACTGTTTAACAGCCCTTTCAGTTACTGATGGATAAAAAATAACTTCTTATCACTTCATGGTGCTAAATATCATCTAAATGAAGCACAGAAGTGTTTGTTAGGCAAGCACCTCCCGTCTGTGTTGTTACTGATCCTGTGTTCCGGTTGTCTAGCACTGCACTGAGGGCCTCCCCAAAACCATTTTGAAGTTTAAGCTCATAGGAAGACAGGACCACTCAGGTGGCAAGAGATCTCAGGAGGGCATCTTCCTTGTTGTACTTACTGGACACCAATTCTCCACTGGTTCCTTTTGCTTCTCTTGTTCTCCTTGCTGCTTATGTCTTCACTGCTACAACCTTCCTCTTAACCCTTTACTGTTCTTCCAGCAGTGAGAGCCAGCTGGGTGCCCCGCTGGGGTCCCTACTTTGCAGTGAATAAACAACCAGGAAGCTCCATGTAATGTAGTTACAGCATTACACTCCACTTTCTGTTGGCAATATTTGCCAAGGGAATCACAACAAACCCCTAACAATTTCTGCATTGCTGAGAAAATGGAGACAGACAATATTACCCGTGAAATCATTAGTGCTCCAGCTGATGAATTGTAGGAACTATTTGCTATAGTCTTTTCTGGTAAAATCTCGAAACTTCTTTCCCCCTTTGCTGGAAGAACTCTCACCTTTGTTCACCACCACTGACCCAAAGCAAGGTCCACTTCACAGTTACAGCAGGTTGCCCAGGAGAAATTATCTGTGTTGCAACTTGTCTCCATTGCCTCTAACCTTTCTCTGTTCACCTTCAAGAAAAGTCTAGCTCCATCTTCTCTGTAACCCCCATCAGGTAGCTAACAATGCAGTTAAGTCTCCTTCAAGCTTCTCTTCTGGTGGCTGAACAAGCACAGCTCCCTCAGCATCTCCTCATAGACTTGTTCTAGTGCCCCACTAGCTTGGTAGCCCCTTCTGAACTCACTTATAGGTGTTTATGTCTCTCTTGTACTGGAGAGCCCATGACTGGGCCAAACACTGCAGATGTGTCCCAGCAGGTCCGAACAGAGTGTAAGGATCACCTCCTTCAACCTGCTGTCAAGGCTCTGCCCAGGATGCTGTGGGACTTCTTTGCTGCAGAGGCCCATTCCTGGTTCATGTTCAGCTTCCTGTCCATAGGATCCCCAGGTCCATCTGTGCAAAGCTGCTTTCCATCCAGGAGACTCCCAGCCTGCACTGTGATAGAGGATTATTCCCTCCCACCTGCAGACTTTGCATTTTTCTTTACTGAGGTTTATGAGGTTCCTGCCACTCTGTGTCTCCAGGCTGTTGAAGCCTCTCTGAAATGTCTGACAACTCCCTCTTGGCCACAGAGATCTCACTGTAGAAAGCCATTTGATGAGGCACAATTTACTCTTGGTAAGCCTGGTGGGACTGGATGCCCACCACCTTCTTCTCCTTCACATTCTGGATATGTCTTCTAGGAGGATTTGCTCCATAATCTTCCTGGGAGCTGAAGCAAGGCTGACTAGACTGCAGTCCCCTTCAGTCCCCTCCTTGCCCTTTGTGAAGACAGGGGTGACATTTGCCTTTTTCTGGTCTGTTTCTGGCTCTGATGCTCACACCCACTGCATTATACACTCCTTTACTGATTAAAGATTCAGCTCTGCTGAAAATAATCATGTCCTTACGCTCTTAGAGGACGTCATAGGCATTTGCTTCAATACACTCGACCACACAATACAGGGCAGGGTGACCTTTGTGGTGGGATTTTGGTTCTAATTCATTTTGCTTTGTCAAAGGAAGAACTGTAGCAAGGAAAAAATCAGCTGTCATGAATCTAGTTGCTACTTTTCTGGGAAGGAGTGTCCGTTACTACTCTTAAGGAGCAGGTAGACTATGCTCAGACTCTTGAGTCCACCTCCAGCAGTGTTTGTAATCACAGTTCTCACACTGACACAGCTGCCACTTCAGGCACCAAGTTTCTCTTCCAGTTCAGCATGGTTTTAAGCCTTGAGAGAACTGCATCTGCATATGTAAACAGGAACTGTATTTTGTTTCAATAATAAAAAATAAATTTACCCTTTTGGGTTTTAAAGCAGAACTAGATCCTGGTAGAAAGTGCTTTCAAGTGCTGCACTGGATTGCCCCTTTTGCACTGGCCACAAACACTGTGACTTGTCAGCAGGAGACACCATCAGCTGATATATGCAAGTATCTTCCACAGGCAGAGACTCCCTGTGAAGGATGAAGCTCTGTGCCTGCAATAGGTATCCTGACCCATGGTCATTCACACATAGCATCCTCAGAGGCAGTGGAGAGCACATCCACCTCTGGGCTGGCCCCAAGTCAGCAGCTGTGGGGCATGGGCATAGCCTCCAGAAAACAAGTCTTCATTCGGAGCAAAATCCTCACTTCATTACCACATTACAGATTGGTTGTATAGTCACATCTAGAGGGTTATGGTCAATGGCTTGACGTCCAGATAGAGACTGGTGACAAGTCATGTCCCTCAGGGGCCTGTATTTGGACCAGTACCGTTTACTATATTATCAGTGACATAGACAGTAGGATTGAGTACGCCATCAGCAAGTTTGCTGATGACACGAAGCTGAGTGGTGTGGCTGACACACTGGAGGGATGGGATGCCATCTAGAGGGACTTGGACAAGTTTGAGAAGTGGATTGATGTGAATTTCATGAGGTTCAACAAGGCCAAGTGCAAGGTCCTGCATCTGGGTCGGGGCACTCCTCAATATCAGTACAGGCTAGAGGATGAAGGAGTTGAGACCAGCCCTGCAGATACTGGTGTTGAATCTGGCTGAGAAGCTAGACAGTGGGGTTCCTTAGAAGGAATGATTCCAAGGTACTCCATGTGTTTTCTTGCTGGGAAGATGACGTACCATCATGGATGCTGGACAGCTTATGGGAGAGAGAAAATTCCCTGCTCCAAGAGCTTGCCAAACAAGCAAAAGCTATGAAGTGCCTTCATCTTCTTACACCTTGTGATGCCTTTTAAGGACTATTCAAAGCCATTTGAGCCATGAGTCAATGAACTCATCTTTATCTCAGGAGCTGGCATGCTGGCGTGACATGAGCTTTCTCTGGTCTTGTGAGCTTCAGGAGAAAATAGCTTTTCCCACCAGCCCTGTCTATCATCTGCCCACTCCTGCTGTGATATGGGGCAGTACATGCAGAACCATCTTTGTAGTGCCAGAAAAATCATTGTTCATTTCCCTGCTGACATTTTGGGATGTGACACCTTTGCAGGGTGGATTGTGCCAGGGCGCCCCATGGAGCTGCAAGAGGCATTTTCCTTAAGCCAAGGCACCACCAGAGCAGAGTAACAAACTCAGCTTCCAGCAGGGCTGGGCAAGGCTTTAATCAACTCTTCATCTAGCTTGTTAAAGGGTCTGTGAGTAGCAGCAGATTCTCAGGATCCCCCGTGTGAGCAGCATGTATTTCCCAAGCCCTGGGAGCATGGGCTTGGCCGGCTCAGCAGTTCATGCTGAACTGGGGCAGGGGAAACCCAGGGGATAGTGTGGAGCCTGGGCACCACTTTGGTGGCATTTAAACAGTGTTTTAAGGAGAAGCACAACACACAGGACTTGTTCTGTCACACAGCTGCACGAAAACATTTTGAGGCTGGAGAGAAACTCTGGGTGCACTGGATGTAGGGAGTGAAATAAGGGGGGATAGGGCATTAATTTAAATGGAGAAAGCTAGCCTGCCTGACAGTTGGCTTTGCAAAATCTGTCTGCTTATTCACATTCCCCTGATATTTCCTGTCCTTCTCCAAGCAGAGGGTAAATCAGTCATTCCGATTATGAGTTATTTGAACAAGATAAATAATAAATGATAGCTTTCCTCCTTCTATGAGGCTGAGTTACTTGAGAAGTAGCACTGTTTGTTTCTGGGAAAAGTTTTACCATGAGAAATGATAGAGGAGGAGAGAGGAAAATTTATTGACCAAAATGGAAAAATCTCTACGCTCATCAATGCTGAGCTGGAACTTACAGGGGGTGTCTCAGGGCTTCTGGCATGTGGAGACTTGATGAACTTCACCATCTGAAAATCAGGAATGACAAGACTAAGTCACAGATAAAGACAGCAAGAAGATCTTTGTTTAGAGTTACCCTTCTTTCCAACCTCTCTAACCAACAACAAAAAGGGAAAAGTGCAGATTTTTTGGGTCACTAATGAAATAACAGTTGGAGCCACCTCTGGGAAAGTTTAACTGAGCTTTCTGGTTCTCAGATAGTTCTCCTCACTTACAAGGACAAACCCTATGACTTCAAGAGAAGAATAAAAAAAGACATGAAGCAGATAATTAAATAGGGTGATAACAACTTTAAAGCAACTGTTTCACTGCCTGTGTTCTTAACTACAGCGAGAGGAGGGCTTGGACCAAATGCTGTAAATCGGAGTTGTGCATTTGTCTTTGACCAAGGCTCTACAAACCTCTCTTCACACTTGCCCCAATGACTCCCTCTGAGACCCCCTCCAGTATCTCTCAGAGACAAAAGCATTAAATGACATGGCACAGCAGTGCACATGTGAGCTTCTGCAGCCACCTTTCAGAATTCATGGTTGCTGTGCTCACTGCTGCTGAGGCATCCAGAGTGCGCCCAAACCGGTGCTACAGTCCCGTGTAAGGCAAATACTGGCACAAGCCTGGAGAACCTCTTTGTCTTTATTTATTATGGACCATAGTGAAATCTTGTCCAGTGGCTCTGACAGTTCTGGGCAGTGGTGCTGGTGTGTGCTGGGCGTGTTGCTGGGCTTCTACTTTGTGTTGCCAGAGGTTTACACTAGCACAACCCTCCATCTCCTCGGCCTCACAGCTTCTAGAACTGAGGTGCTCCTCAAGGAGCACAGGATGAACACGTCCCAGGTGCTTACCAGGAGCTGCCAAACATTGCTGGGGCCAGCTGTAGTGTCATGGATTAGTACCACGCCACGGTGTGCACTAACTACGGGCTCGTGCTCAGCCCATTTCCCCACCCTCTTCCTTTTCATAGCGTACAACTTTAGGCACTATCAGTCCACCCTGAGAATGATGTTCTGCAATACTTAGTTGAGAAACGTGCTTACCTGGGAGATGCAAGTGCTGTTCACCATGCCAGTCACAACCATGTCATTGCCAGCATCCTTCCTGCTTGCTGTGGCTAGTTACCCAAGTCACCTCCTTTTCCATGTTTGTGACTTTTCTGAGGCATGGAGTTTCTTTGTAAGTGGCTTTTATGTATCTTCTTACATGATCTTCCTAAATCTTCTCAATGCAAATATAAGAAATAAGAATCTTTTCCAAACTCTAGATATGCTTTGACTGTAAAGCTCATCAGAAAAAAAAAAAAAAAGAGGAGTGCCTCACTTTGTGGGAGCAGCTCACTTTCTCTGACCTGTCAGAAGGAAACTGCATTTCACACGCCTACAGTTTGTTTGAAACAGAATTATCATTCTTTACCTTGTCTTTATTTGCTTGCCATACAATTTGCTTCAGATTCAGATGGAACTTTTTTTGTGATAAGAATGTTTTCAGATGTAGAAAACAAAACATATACACTTTTAAAAAGCAGTTTGAAGTGTCTCTTCCCCTGCCAACAAGTTTTTAATAGCAAAAATGTATTCCAAATATGCTCATCCAACTTAGCAAATCTTATGGTCAAATAACTGACAGATGTTGAGCTAGCTGTTTCATTTCCAAAAAACCCAAAATTTATTTATAAGAGAAAATGTCTGGTGAGATCTTCTCCCCTTTCTGTTCCACGGATGTCTGTTTAAATAGAATCTCCTTACATTACTCATCTATGGTGTCCTCTCTGCTCTGCTCAAGTTTAATTACAGCTTTGTCAGGAGTGAGACGTAGGAGATAACAACACGTATCAGATCTGTGTACTGGGGTTTATTTAAGAGCTAACACAACTCCAGATCTTGCCCTCTGTCATTACCTCCTGCACTCACTCACCCGCTTCCCCCAGGCCTCCACACCCCTCTCGCAGGCAGGCCATGGCTGCCCTGGGGCACTCAGGGAGAAAGCTGGGTCAGGTCCTGCTGTGCCACTGCTCCCTGCTACCAGCCTTGGCTGTCAGCAGCCCTTGGGCACCCCTGGCACTCGTCTCCATCCATCTCCCTGATCTCTGGGATCTTCCCCCACTTCCAGGATCTTCCCTCCAATGTTTTTATTTCTGAGATCACTTCTTGACAGGGACCCTTCTTTTTTGGGATGAGCACTTCTCTCCAGAACCCCAAGCCCACAGTTTTCCCAAGCTAAATGGTCCATGTGCAGAAGTCTGGCACATGATCTGCCTCCCACCTGGTGGCTCTGTGTTGTGACTCTTTATTAATCGGAGTATCCAGGTTGTGATGCTTTTCTTTAGCTCTACATTATCAAAATTTGCAAGCTGACCAACCCAGGTCACAGCTAGCAAGAAACAAGTTTCTGCTTCAGCATTCAAAAGTTCAATTTTGGACAGTCATCCACCCACCCACACAAACCAAATGATCTGCTGCCTCTTAGCATTCAAAGTTTAAGCAATTTTTTCACCTATGACAATTTTCAATAGCATGTTCTTACAGAAAATGGAAATTAACTACAATTACATTTCCTCACTTTAATTTCATTACCTCTGATAAAACTGCTGATTCAAACTATTAATGTTTTCTCTGGATGATATGCACATTGATATGGCAAGTACCAATGTAAGCAAGTTGCTTTTTTCTGTGTTAGAAAATATGTCACACAAGTTTCCATTCCAATGTTAATCTACAGCAAATAGTATGAGGAGACAGATGAAGTACTACACTGAAGGAAAATGCGTGGAAAACACGTAGGCAGAATCACGGTTATTATGCCTTTGACATATTTCTCCAAGAGCATCATTCTGCATGAACCTCTTAAGTGCAAGGTTTTAACTTGAGCACAGTTCAGGAGGTTTGAAATATTTCAGATAACCTGAGAGAAGACTTTGTAGTTGATGTGAGACCCTTACATCCTACTAAAGCAGCTATAAGAAATGGAAGCAATTAGCAATGTCTTTCTGAGAGCGGCTCAACTTTCATCAGCTCTCTGTGGCAGTTGGTTTGGAAATGATCTCCATCTCCCAAGTCAAAGGGGTACACCAGGCAGAATCCAAAGAAACCAGTGATGCCTCCAAGAAGCACACTCAAAGGCTGGGAACTGGTCAGGAAGCTGGAAAACGTGGCATGTCAGATGTTTGGTGCAGGACTTGCTTGCCAGGCAGATACTGAGAAAAGCTGGCAGCCTGTGCTATCCAAATGAAGAAGCAATTTTCATTTGCTAAATTGAGATTGTTTCCAAGCAATTGAATACTTTTCCACTCACCCAATATGAGGTTAGTTCCCATTCTTTCAGGGGTGCCTGTTGCATACAATCCCAGGGATCCTGTTTTGTTGCCAAGCTGTTTGTTCAGCTTCACTCTGGCTGTTGCACTGCATGCCCAGACACATTCTAAGACCCAGCATGTGCCAATTCTGAAACGTGTTCATAAAAACAAAGAAATTCATTAAAGAACACAGAGGCGTGAGAACAGCAATTGAGTCCTGGGGTGAAAGAGGATCTGCCTGATCCTGAAAGCTTCAGCTAAACCTTTACCATTTCAGAACCAAGGCAGAGGCAGGGGCAGCATCTCCCAGGACAAAAGACAACATTTAACATCTTCATCTTTTGTAAGACAAAGTGAATTTTGGATCTTCTTGCTGTCTTCTGTGCATGTAGACAGATGCAGAATTATTGCCTTTTTTGTTAGACTATATACTGTTAATGGGTTTTTGCTAGGCAGCTGTGATGAATGGTTAGTAGTATGTCTGCTGGATTCAGCCCATGCCTTTTTTTTTTCCCTCACATCCCAATTGTTTCCAAGCAGAGCACCTCCATGCCCAACACTAAGGTACAGCTCTGCCCTGAACATGCAATCAGCAATGCCAGTCCTGAAATTTCCACAGAGCAATGCGCAAGGTGGGAGAGCAACATGCGTGGATGTGGATGTGGTCATGTATGCTAGAGGAAGGAATTATAATAACCAGGGTTTGAGGTGATCTTGGAGTTTTTTTCCACCTTTAGTGATTCTATGATTCTATAAACAAGCAGATGCTCTGGGCCTGACTTGTAGGCATCCAGACGTATTTCTGTCCTGGTGTGTTCCTGCTGTGCAAAGAAGTGTGTCTGGGATGAGAGTGGCACCTGATTGCCCACCATTACATCCAGCCCAAATACAAGCGTGGAGGCTGCCACCTTCTCTACCAAATGATGGAGTTTTCTGGCCAAAAGCTCTGGCAGGGGAAGAGCCGTGTCCTTGGTCAACCAG
>NW_008598016.1:56725-80959 GCF_000691845.1 Merops nubicus
GCTCACCCAGGGAAAAGCCCTTCCTCAAAGCAACACTGACCCAAGCCAGGTATCCTTACTGTTATCTTAGTGTGCCTTTGCTGGTACTGCCATCCCCACCTTCTTCCCAGATCCTGAACCACAGCCAGGCCCTCCTCTGTGCTGCTCTTGCTACCCTTCCTGTTACCTTTCTAGGTGGCGTTCCGCTTCACTTGGTCTTGCTTGTGACTTAGATCATATAAATCACTTCACATGCCACCAAGAAATGTAGTGGAAGAGCTCAGCAGTAGGGAAATATCTGCCTAGTCCCTTAGGAAAATGTTGGTTTTAGGTAAAATTGGCTGGGCCCCAAAGCTGGGCCAAGATGTTTCATGCCTGCTCACAAGATCTCCCCAGTCCGGAGGCCATGGGAGCCCAGACCCAGCCTGCTGCAAAGGACTGGGCAGGTCAGGTCCTCCCATTTCAGACCATTTTTCTGAAGCACTGGCAGGTCCTTGGGTTTGGGGGAAAGCTCAGTTGTGGATTACTCACACCAATGATAGTTCATGTCAGCTTCAGAAAGCTTGATCTGCTTCTGACCATAGGCTACTTGGCAGCAACATGGGGATGCTTCACCATTGTGGCAGCCCACCAGCATGGCACTGCTTCAGTGGAAGACTGCAAGGTTCTTTGCCACTACAGGCAGGCTTACCGAGATATGGGACAGCTTCTGTTGCAAACGGAGGTGCATTTTATGCTCCACCTTCTCTTGATTTTTTTTTTTTTTTAAATTGTACAAGCATAGAGTTAAACACTATGTTAAAACTCTCTTCTTTTGTGTGTTTCCATATTATTTTTCTCCGGAGAAGTAACTATTCTGTCACATGGGAGCCTAGAGCTAAGATTGTGTTAACATTTAGAAACACTGTCTTTCTTAGATTTATAAGTTAGTAATACAGGAAAACACTCAAAGAAGAGATTTGTCTGGCAAGATTTCCAGTGACAAATGAATTCAGAGTCTGAAGTTAAGGAAAAATAACTTCAGGTTTTAATTATGCAAGTAAAAATGTTTTTAAATGCATTTTATTAATTTGGAGTGGTTTCACAGAAACAATAATTGCAAGATCCAAAGTTAGCAAATAAGTTCATTAATTGATTTTGTCATTGAATAACTTCTTATATGAGGAGAGTTCAGTTTAATCTGGCTACTGACAATTCCCATAGATTGTCATGTAGAAGTTGTGCTGGCTAGCACTTACCTGTTGGAACAGTCCTGGTACTACCAATTAAATTATTTGCATAACTGCTAGAAAAGAGAGGAGGATGGGATATGGTTCCTTGCAACCACAGGTAAACCAAACCTGGTCATTCAAAGCTTAGAGCCGTGAGAGAGGGAAGAAATGTAACGTGTATTCCTTCTGATGTGGGAGAACTGCAGGTAAATATGCAATGTCCCAAGAAACAGAAACATTTGTTTTTACTTTCTTAGATTTTGTGGAGTTTAATAACTAATAATAGAAAAAAGAAGAGAAGAGAGGTAAATATATGGATGAAATTAATGACATATAAGTAATGATATATTAGTGCACACGTCAAGCACGGTTAAAAATTATTTTGGTTTTGAAACATTTTCTATTTCAAGTATAATTCAGCTGAAAACATTCACAACCTCCTGTAGTGGTGATGCAGATGAGAAACAGTTTTTCTACAATTGCAGAAAGACTTCATTAACTAAAGCATATGCTATATGAATTCCCAGACACTTCACCCTGTCCATGGGCAAAAATGGGAACTTTGAATTCCTACCAAGGAGACTCCTAGGGAAAATTAGAAGCTAAACCATCTCCATCTGTCTTTGCAGTTCTTCAGTTCACTGAGGTTTGAAACCTTCTAAAAAACTACTTTAGCCAATGTCAGTTTGTAACAAAACGTGTTGTGTTTGACCTGTGCAGTGCTCATTGCAAAGTACTCACTTCATTTTATGTTAGAGTTTCCTATGAAATATGTGAAAGTATGCCCTTAATTTTAGTTCTCTTGAGGTATGTGTTAGAGGCCTGTGTAAAACCAGTACTTATCTGTATCTGCATTTATGAAGAACATTTATAGGCATATAAGGGTAGGGAAGATAAATTTTAAGCTAAAGATGATTGCTGTTACATGTAAAATGTCTCCCATCACTTTAAGGGTAATTGCTTCTATTTAATACTGGTTTACATGTTCATAGCTGGAAGTTGCCTGGGGTTTGTGGTTAGAAGAGGTTCATCAGGTAGGAAAATGCCTCCCATAAGCCCATCCAGGCAAACTGAGTGTGCTGATGGCTGCTACAGAAGGGTATGAGTAAAATCCTGGCTGTGTACAGCAAAGTTTAGTCAGCCTACAAAGCCCAGGAGGGTTACACCACCCCAAAGGTTATCTGCTGGATGCTTGCAGGCCAATTTACACAGGCACCAAGACCAAATTCTGTCCTAGTAGAGGTAGGCATGAAACCCAGTTAGAGAGACTGCTGCAAACCAGTTTCTGTCAGTGTTCACCAACTCAAGTAAATGAAAATGTATAGTACTTGCTCTGAATGCCACACACAGGGCAGCTGGCTGGAAGTGGATATTTCTCTGTGGGACATCAGAAGAGTCAGGCCAGAGCTGCTGGGACTGGGGTGGGGATTCTTACAATTACAAGGTGTTGCTATATGCCTTGTGGTGGCTAAATAAAAAGATGATTGTAGGAAGACAGTCTTTTCCTTTTCTTTATCTTTCTTTAATGTTTGTATTTAGAGCTTTTAAATATTTTTGAACTATTCATTCTCACTTGGTCTTCTTCCTTCTCTCCATCCATTCATTGATCCATGCAACCTGCCAAGAAAAGGATTCCTTTCACCATGCCAGCACTGCTCTCTTTATCTAAACAAAGTCTGTAGTCAGGAATGAGCTGGGGAGGGAAAATGCTCTCTCCTTCTGCTCGTTCTTACTTTCATTGTAGACACTTTTGGTTTCCTGATAGGCAAAACTTCAGGATGGCCAATACTAGAAAATGTGGGACTGATCTGTTCTGAGACACCCAGAGCCCTAACCCTACACAAATTCAGGGGGGCCGGTTACCCCATTACTGAGGTAGGACATTGTGCAGCTATCTCTTTTAGTTGGCTAGACAGCCTGGTTTGTGTCTGAATGCCTGGGAACATCCCTAGGCTGTCTGCCCTGTTAAGTTGGTAGCATAATCCCAGCATCGTTTTGGAGCAGAACAGCTAACCCACCGCAACCAGTCGCTGGACACAGCTCAGGAGGCATTTCTGACAAGCCATTTCAGTGCAAGCATTCTGCTGCTGCTGGCCTCAGTGCCAGCACTGGGCATCTCCCATGTGCCAGCACAGACACAGCCCCTGGGCTCATGACTACCCTTGTAGGAAAAGCTGCCATTGTGAGGAGACACTAAAGGAGCATCTGTGAGGTGTGGGAGCAATGCAGACTGACAGAGGATAGGCAATTGCTTCAGGGACCGCTGCTGGCACGTGTGCAAGAAACAGAACATGGAAGCAACGTTTGTGTTTTGGGCAGGGCTGCTGGAGAGCTCAGTGCTGGAAAAACAGCACCAGTGGCTGGGTGGCTGTGGCTTATTCAAACCTGGCAGCATGGCAGGTCCCTTTCTTACAGAGGAGCCCTCACCTGCACACCTCGCTTAGAGGTTGGGGGGAACGTGGGTTTGGTCCTGCTTCATTTAACCAGTGTTCAAATGCATGGTGGAAACAGCAAGCATCAGGCACAGTCAGACATTGGCACCCCAGGCTTTGTAGCACTGTTGGAGTGAACAAACCCAACTGTCTGGATCACTCATTCATTGACTTTCTTTAGGGGAAGATGGTTTACTAAATGAGAAAAACATTACAAAGTGAGTGGGTTTTTTTTCAGCCAGCAGCATGGGCTGGAGCTCCAGACACAGCACTATGCCGAGACCTGACAATGCCACTGTAGGAGTCATAAAAATAGCACAAAGGTGTGAGGTAACCTGCTCTCACACCTCTTCTTTTAATTATTAATTTCATTCCTGATAATACGTTTCTCAACTTCATTTCTCTATTTCTGAACTGTCTTGTTATACAATAAAATGTTGTTTCCTATGGCTATTTGCTGGAAAAATGACTCTAAAAAACAGATTGTGAATGAAGAACAACATGTGCCAGTTCTGTCAAAAAAAAAAAAGGAGACTCAGTTCACAGTTTGGCAGAATCACAGGAGGAGCTCAGGCCTGTGCCAAGGAGGGGGCCAAGCTCAAAATAGACCCTGGTCTGAATAGATGTGTAGTGATGCCTCTGGGCCAGGCAGCTTGAACATCTCTTTCTGCCTGCAGACCATCTGCTTGCCTGAGACCTGCAGTGTTCCAGTTTGTATGTGTTTGAAAGGAAGGAAGGAAGGAAAAAGGGAGGGAAAGAAGGAAGGAGAGAAAGAAGGCAGGGATAAACAAACGGCTACGAGTTATTTTAGGGACAGAATAGTTTCTGCACTAGCACACTGGTATTTCAGATAGCTGTTGTTAAAGATAAAGCCTTCCCTCTTCAACATAAGCAGATCTTTTCTTGCATCTTCTTATTGTTCCTCAAAATCCCTCTAATGACCTCTCACAAAGTACATGCAGTGAACAACCTGCCTTCTCACTTCCATGTATCTGTAAACTCCTCCAGACATGTACCCTAATGCCTCTGCCAGCCCTTTCCTGATACCCTAAATTACTGCTTGGCAGCATTGTACGATTGAGGCTGGCCACATCCAGCATCTTTGGTGAACTTCACCTGGTTTGCACCTCAGTAAGCCTTCAGCATATTTGATGGTTCCTTTGTGTATGCTTTGGTGGCTCTGGGCTCTTCTGAAGCTACTCTCATCTCTCTAAACACACCTCAGGACTTTGGGCTTTGACTTTCCCATCCATCATCTTCCAGTCTTTGTCCCTCTGTTTTCCAACTTGATTTCTTCAACCTATTCTAAACAGTAAGTTCTATATCCTTCTGAACAGGGCTTCTTCTTTGGACAAATCCCTGAGCCTCTAGCATGTGCTCCTACCTGCTACATAGGTGTATATGTGGGGATAGTTGCCAGCATTTGTGAGCAGCTTGGTGGGAACCTGGAAAAGGTGCAGGCTCTGAAGATTTGGAGAAGGCCTGCACACTACAAGCTTTTCCAGTCAACAACATTTATTGCAAATTCAAGGCTCTTTCTGATGCTCTGTTGAAGGGATGAACTTTGCCTTGGGCATGATCTGCTTTTAAATTTCCAACAATATGTGAACATAGTTGGCCCAACACCACTCCCATGGAGACAGAGGTGCCTTTGATAGACATGTGTCATGCTGATGTTTCAGTGACACATGTGAGCCTCTGTCGCTGGTGGGTCCCAGTGAACCCCATCACACAGCCTTGCAAACTAGTCATGACCTTCACACTGACCTCTGTGCTCCACATAGCAATAAGGCACCGACCATTCAGAGCAGTTTAGCATCACATGGATAAATCAGACCTGAGTTATAAGGGCTTCCTTGCAAAAAGGAATTTTACATCTCATCTGCTACAGATGAAAAAAGGTTACAGCCCCAGGCCACCTGCAGTGGCTCTCCAGGAGCCACACAGCACGTTGTCATTCCCAGGCAGTGTGTCTCCGTACTGGTGTTCTCCTGGATGGAAGACTTGCTGCTCTCTCGTGCAACAGGTGGGGCACTGTGATTTAAGCAGTTTCTTCAAGGTGTCCAATTAAAATCTATAACACACCAACAGATGGGGGCTTCTTTTAAAGCATCATTCCAACTGAAAGCATTGAACAAGACACAACATCTGAAAATGGCTGCAAAAAAATTACGTGTTTCCTTACAGAGTTTAATTTCTCACTGATGAAAAAAAGAGAGGGCACAGTGAAAAAGAAGGCTAACACTTCCATTGTATTGTCTACCATGGTCTACCATGGTGTCTACCAACACTCAGGAACAGCTCTGTAAATTAGAAGACAAGTAAGCATCACTGGCAAAATAATTACAGAATAATGAAAATAACTTAAAAAATAAATGCACATCATTTGGACAAAGTTCCAAGGTAGCAAACAACAAAATTAGCACTGCCCCAGTTTTTAAAATTTGATTTATACACTAGTATGAAAAAAAAGAAAGAGGACTGTCTATAATGCAGCTCTTTACCCCAGTTGAAATCTATTGTTCAGAAGCTTGTGGGTAGTTAGGCTTGGAATTGGGCTCATCTTGAGGAAATATCCAAAATATTTCACTGATTTGCTTAATCGGGTGTTGCTGTCATTTGTAATGGAGTGATTGACTTCCGTGATCATTACGGTGCTTCCTGTGGGTTAGTGCTGCTGCACACCCACCCTGTCTAATGACAAAGTTTATGGCTAATTCATTATAGTTATTTCAGCCATTTCTAGTGAATCAGCATTATGGATGTGGCATGAAGTGCTGACATCCACTCATGATGCTGTCAAGGAACAGTTACACTCCATTATGAACTCAGATAGCTGAAGGAATGGTGGCTTCTGTAGCACAACTCTCTAAACCAAAATGACATGCTAATGAAAAAATGTCACTGGCTATTTTTCCCAAAGGTTTATGTCAATGGGAAACAAATGTGTAAGGTTATAGGTCCCAGAACAAGCTAAAAGGGAGACCTCTAGGGCTGAGGGTTTACTGACAGAGGCTTGAAACTCCAAACAAAGAAATGGCTAATTGCTATTTGATTTCTCTGTGTTCAGAGAAACAGAGCTTCATTAATCTCAGTAAGCAAACAGAATGGCTCAACATTAAAACCTTATGGTAGGATCATTTTCTACTCTTAAACAGAAATAACCTTTAGCAGACCAGACTTTGTCTAAACATTTGTGTCATAAAGGGATCATGCTTCTTAGCACTGTTATTTAAACATGCTTCATTCACAATGTCCCAGAGTCACTGTTCCTTTCATGGGCTACTATTTCTCAGGAGAGCAGGTGGAGCACCCAACCTGAGTGCAGAAACCAGCATCTCAGGTAACTCTGGGAGTAAACCCAGGACGTTCAGCCAGAGCTGAGGTCTGTGCTTTCTTTGTACTTGGAAATTTTAGTAGGCTGAGTTTCTTGGATCTAGGGTCCCTGGAAACCTCTTGCTTTGTGATTGCGTTCATGGAATGGGCTTTGTTTTGAGGGCAGTCAGTGAAAGATGGAAATGCCTATATGGGAATTTGCTTGGCACATACTTTTGGAGGATTTAAGAGTAACACATGCAGAGTCATGTCCCAGAGTAGAGGACCCACATTGACTTTTTCCTCTACTCACCCATTTAATTGATCCAAATATAGCTTCATAGATGCATACTATTCTTCAGGTTACATTTCACTTTTGTTGTTCACCTTATGGCCCTCTTGACAATGTACAAGCTCTTTCTGAGCACAGTCATCATTAAATACAAGCACCATCTATTTTATTGGAGCCTGTATTTATTTCACAACCTCAGAGAATTGCTAGAGAAATTATTGCTAACAGATACAACTGCAGAGACTCTCCCTGGGGCACCTTTCTGAGAGTGGCTTCTTGCAAGGTTCCTGTTAACCACCTGCCGCTCAGGACCAGGTCTGGAACTGATCAGCACTCCTATCCACTTTTAAAATTTGTTCTTTTTTTTTCTCTATAACTTGTTTTTAATAAGGCACAGTTACAAAATTACTTGGTTTATGTTTCTAGGGGCTGCCAAAGATTTGAGCAAATCAGGAGAGAGAGGTTGATTTTACCCCAAGGCAATCTGTCTACAACCCCCTCCCCAAACCAGCTCATGTTGACAGCCCACTCCAGGGAGATTTACGTTTTCTCAAACGAAATTAAGAAAAAGCTTATGGTGTGAAATGAAGGGCAGTGTGGTCTTCCTACACCCATTCTTTCCTTTCCTCTCAGGCTGTTGAGCAGGGAGAATGGCAGGTAAACCTGGTCATCAGTGATGGACAGTGCTCACACAGGGAAAATGCTGCAGGGATCCACTCCTCTGGTATACATGTCTTGTCCTCTACCTTGGTTCTCTCTTGTTTAATATTTCTGAATAAATAGTTTCAAACAATAAAGATTTGCTATTGGATCTTAGCCAAAGTTCTCCAATATTTTTGTGATAGAGTAAATCAAAGCGCTGGTAGAAACGACATGGAACATTTAGGGATGACTGATCATCCTGAGATAAACCTTCCTATGTAATTGGCTTCCCTATCTAAAATAAGTGTTGTGGATACTGCATTTCAGCAAAAGCACTAGAAGAGGGGTGCCACAGCTGCTGCTCAGATGGAGCAAAGGTGTCCCACTGCAACCACTCTCTGGGGACCTCCCTGGGAGGAAGGTCTCACCTGTGGTTAAATTGTCTTCAGTGGCCTTGTATCTCTTCCTGGGTTGTATTACTGCACAGGAAATCTCTAGGCAATCATCTCTCTTTGGTGGTTCTTCAGTGTCAATTCACTGAGATTACATTTGCCAAGGAAAGAAAAAATCACAAAGCCAGTAAATACTGGAAAAGACAAGATGATTCCAGCATGGCCTAAAGTACCTGCAGCAAGAGCAGTAACAGAGGCAATTCTGGTCTCGTGCAGGTAAAGCCTTTTTCCTTGATGGAGCAGTTGTCAGAAAACAGAAAGAGGGAAGACCAAAGAACATGATCCAGCAGCACAGCCATTGAATTGCTGTATTTTAAAGTTAAAAATAATTTTTATTTTAAGACTTTGTGATTAGTGCCATCACAGTAATGATGGGATGTTTTCTCTAACAGCTGCAGCAAAAATCTAGGAGCTGCAACAAACCTCTGTAGAGAAAAGGAGCTCCCAAAGTAGAAGTTTCCCACCCTGCACGTATAAAATATTGTCCCCTAGTATATTGTTATTCTAATTTGTGCAGACTATTTTGTCTCTTCTCTGAGCACTTTCCTTTGCCACTGCAGGGATTACTGTGCTAATAAAAAGCCCTGCCATTCTTGGTGGAGTCCTTGAGTAGGAGATGTCTGTTTCTAATTGTTTTCTTATTGTTGGCTTTGAACTTCACATCTTTTGTGCTGATGTGTGCCTTGAAAGCCCTTCTTGGGGAATATAGTATTACTAATGTGAGATGTTGATCAGCCCCCATGGCAGGATGTTTATATGCAGAGGAATGTTTTGAAGTGTGGCTATAGCCTGAGCCTGGATCTTGCCCGGGATAATTTGGATGCTGTTTGGTTTGATTCTGACAGACTGCCTTCACTGTGTCTTGGGTTTACTCCATAGGTTTCATTTCTTTGATTTATCAATAGCCAGCAAATCATATTTTTCCCCTTTTTACAGATTGTATGGTAAGTGCTATGTTGTCAGCAATTCCTATTTAATATGTAGAGAATCTCAAATTTATGAGCAGCACTATTACCCTTGCTCTGTTGAATTAATAGCAGATGCCCCTGAATTAGGTGTGTTTATATAGTATTTGTTACTTTTGATTAAATGCAGTGCAGTCCTTGGGACATGTACAATACTTACATTTGAGTGTTACCAAGCAACATCGCATAATTTTTATATCTGTGATAGTCACAAGGGACTGTGAGGTGCTGGCTCGAAAGCAAACTTGCTGCTGCTTTACTGAGAAAAAAAAAAAAAAAAAGAAGATAAATTGTTCCAGATTTGCCATGCTGGCTCAAATCCGCGGTCGGTCTGGTCTGATCCGGTCTCCCTCGTCCAGCACCAGCTGAGAGCTGCAGAGCAAAACTGAAACAAATAAACTAACAAAATCTGAGAGATATGTAGGCAATTTACTGTGCGATTTACAAGATCAGAGCATTCTTTGCTGACATGAAGGGATGGCCTGGGGCAGACAACTGTCATTACCTTTATGAAACTTCCAGGACAGCAGAATGAAAGGAGTTCAAGTGAGATGTATGGCAGTTTGGGGGGCTGACACAACCCTGGAAGGGGATGTGGCATTCCGCTCCTTGGCAGAGGAGGGGAGGGAAGGCTGGGAAAGGCTCACTCAGGCAGCATCCTACTCCTACCACTGGAAGATGTTAGGGAAGCTGGTGGAGAGTGATCTTCCCCCAGCTTGGCATGTACCTGTCACTGAGGACATGCTGCTCTCAGAGAGGTGATTCTTCCAGCTAGGGTTAATTAGCACTCTGATGATGAAGGGAAAATGTCCCAATGGATACGCAGAGGGTTTCAATGTCCCATGAGAATTGCTACTACTGCTGGTCTCAGAAAAGGACTAGACAAAAACTATTCAGATGGCTTGTGTTGCTCATCCTGGACATGCAGCAGGATGAAAGGTAAGGTTTCGTAGGCTGTAACGAGTGGTCAGAAAAACCCGGCCTATGCCCCTGGGACCTGCCCCCCTGCCAAGTGCCCTAATGGCAAGCTAATTTGTCATGGGCTTCTGGCTGTGGAGGATGCCCTGATCAGGTGATTACAGGCCAGAAACTCAGCCCACTGAAAGAAAAGTTCTCAATCAATTATCAATTAATTCTGTCTTAAATCACAGGGGGATCCAGAGTTCACATCCCTCTCATGGCCCTGTCCTGGTGCCTCAAATCTACACCCATATCTTACAAAATCTCCCCCCATATATGCTGGATGAGCAAAAACACCGTGTTCTTTAGAAGCACTGATATTTCTTGTAAGATCTTTGGGTGGGAGATGACAAAAGTAGGATACGTTGGCTTAGTCCAGATTGTAGTCCAGTCTGATTGTGGGTTAAAACACTTGAATAATTTTGTCAAAGGAATCAGTTCTGTGCTTACATTCATTGCTGACACCATCCAGAGTGTTCAGTGCCTGGCAGGAGCAGCTCTATACATTTGTCAGAAGCTTCTTAGCAACCCAAAGACAGAGCCTGCCTCTGGACATTTAGGAAAAGAGCCTGAACTGTGAGGGGACTCATCAAGGTCCTCTGAGCCATAGTTCCCATGAGTTGCTCAGAAATTATACAGAGCCAAGCAGGTTGGAGAGATCTTCAGTTAACATTTCTGGAACATTGCTCCAGAGCAGGCTCTCATAAAACCCTCGTGACAATGAAGACATGGTCCTGCAAGGCCCCTCATCTCAATTTCTGTCCCCAAGACAGTGAACTTCGTCCTTTTCATCAGCAGTAAAGCAACTCCTTCTGAATATGAATTAAAGATTTTGGGTTTTTTTCCCCAGAATAGTGTGATTTTTACAAACAGCTTCTGTTGCTGTGAAGATAAGCCAGGCTCTTCACTAACACTGTTGCTGCACCTTTTAGCCAAACAAACCATCTCCAGCTCTCTTGCTCTCCAACATCGGAACTGTGAAGTACAATTTTCTGTTCTTTCGAGGTTTTAGGTGTCTTCTAGAGAAGAGGGGTTTCTCCTATGTGGACAAACACATTCCAACATTTTCTGAGTTCCTTGTGGTTTTCTAAGTTTTTTTACCAGGTCTCTCAACAGTGTATGGATATTAATAGCAACTAAAGAGCTCATTTTAACAGAATGCCTTCATTCCATTTTCTTTCTTCTCCTTCTTCATCATTAAAGCATCATGGACACAGAGCCATAAAGTTAATTTTTTCCATGCAGTGTTTTCTAATAAGAATTTAATAGGCCTCAGATCAAGATATGAAGGAAAAAAAGGAAACTATAGCATACAACTAAACCAAACATATTCAAAAAGCACATTTATCTGCTCCAAATCCATGTGACTATTTTGCCCAGCAAATGTATATGTGT
The DNA here is from genome assembly GCF_000691845.1 of Merops nubicus. Taxonomy (NCBI): domain Eukaryota; kingdom Metazoa; phylum Chordata; class Aves; order Coraciiformes; family Meropidae; genus Merops; species Merops nubicus. The sequence continues at coordinate 68,369 of NW_008598016.1, forward strand.
AGCAATAAATAGCCTCACAGTCAAAAACACACATACAGACACTTTGAAAGAATTCAGATCAGACAAGTGCCTGCATTTTTCTCTATCCGAAAATCATTTAATACCAATAGTTAGAGATTTCCAGCAGAGCTCATTGACACAGTCCCTGCTGAGTTGGGAAGACTGGGAAATGTCTATATGAACAACTTTCGTACATTAATGCTACACATACAGCACTGAAGGTGCATAAATGTGTGCAAATAACATCTGGTTCTCAACACCATTACATCAAGTGACACCATACAGTGATTAGTCCAAGTGTCAATCCCTCTTCCAGTAGAAGTCAGAGAACACCTGGGATGGAAGAAATCCTATGGGAACAAAAAATGGAAAAAAGCTTTAACTTCAAAATGTGTTTTAAGGCAAGATTTTCGAATGTACCTAATGGCAGAAGCAAATACCAACCACAGAATTTAAAACACCTAGCAAGTAAGTTTGTGGGAGGTAGGTGCCAAGCTGACTTTGGGATTTGTACAGATGAAGACAAATCATGCCTTGAAGAGCATCCATTGAGGAGGATAGGATGGATGGAGGGAGAGCAGGTCAAACAGGTGGCTGACACAGGACCTGTCAGCTCAGAGGCCACAGCAGAGGTCCAGGTGGCAAGAACAATTTCCCTGGCTTATATTGGACAAAACATTTTCCACTCACAAGCCTGATCTCCACAGTTACTCTCATGAGCTGCCTGAAAGTGCTCTGCCCCAAGAGGTGACTGAGACAGAGAAGTATAGGGATGGAGAAGAGCAATGTACCTGAGGAATAATTAGATTTGCCCCAGGTTTCCCCCTTTTTCACTTGTACTGATTTGTATGGGATTGGCGTGCCTCCTTTCACTCAGAAATAAAGTCTTCCCCACATGGCCCTCAGCTCCTGGGTGAGATTAGAAACAGAGATACTTCTTTCTCAGAACTCTGATTTTTGTCTAGGGATGATAAATATTACCAAGAGTTTTATAGTCAGAATAAATCTTAAATAAAAATACCTGTATTTTATGCAGAGACAGGCAGAAGAACAGTGCCTATTTCAAGGAAAATACTGAAACCTGTCCACTTTCTGTGGTCCTTTCCCATCCTACATCCCCCCATCTGTTATCAATCTCTCATGTAGATGAGGGATATCAAAGGGTAAATACCTGTCTTTCCCCTTTTGTACTTGTTTTGGACCTCTTATCTATGAATCTGTCTAATTCCTATTTGCATTTGCACTAGTTAAGTAGCTCTGCAACCTCTTGGGGCAACAATGTTGAAAAAATCACTACTCACTTGGAAAGTGCTCTCTGTTTTGAAAAAAAAACCTTGATACTTAGAGTCTAAACCAAGATCTGTTTTAAGCCAGTTTCCTATTAGGTTCAATGAGGCCCCTGAGTACTTGTAGAATTTGACTAATAAATTATTCTTATCTACTGCCTTTATGGTACTGTACCCATACTGTATCTCCTCGCAGCCACCTTCTCTCCAAATCAAACAGTCCTAATCTTTCGGTCTCTCTTGTGTTCTTGACTGTTTTAGTTGCCCTTCCCTGTAATTCTTCTAAATCCATCGTATCCTTGTTCAGATGCAGAGACCAGAACTGCAGATGTTTTACCCAATGTGGTTCACAAAGGTTTTTCTATAGTGACAAAATGTACATAGTGGCAAAATGGTGTCTTTTTCTCAATACTCTTCCTAACAAGTAGTAGTACTTAGAGAATAGTAGTACCTTCCCAATTTAGGATAGAGCAGAATAGACTGTTTCAGTCGAAAGGGACATTCAACTGCCTAACCAATTCAGGGCTGACAAAAAGGTAAAGCATGGTATTAAAGGCATTGTCCAAATGCCTCTTAAACACTGGCAGGCTTGGGGCATTGACCACTCTCTAGGAAGCTGTCTTGTTCCAGTGTCTGACCACCCTCTCAGTAAAGAAATTTTTCCTAATGTCCAGTCTAAACCTCCCATGGCACAGCTTTGAACCATTCCCATGCACCCTATCACTGAATACTGAGGAGAAGAGCTGAGCACCTCCCGCTGTTTCCCCTCCTCAGGAAGCTGCAGTGAGATGAGGTCGCCCCTCAGCCTTCTTTTCTCCAAACTAGACAAGCCCAAAGTCACTAGTTGCTCCTCATAGAACATACCTTCCAGCCCTTTCACCAGCTTTGTTGCGCTCCTCTGGACATATTCAAGGACCTTCACATCCTTTTTAAATGGTGGGGCCCAGAACTGCACACAGTACTCAAGGTGAGTCTGTACAATGCAGGATGATCACCTCTGTTGACTGGCTGGTTGTGCTCTGTTTGATGCACACCAGGATACGGTTGTCCCTCTTGGCTGCCAGGGCCCACTGCTGACTCCTATTGAGACTGCTGTCAACCAGCACCCCCAGATCCCTTTCTGCAGGGCAGCTTTCCAACCACTTTTCCCTACTCCTGTAGCATTGAATGAGGTTGGTGTGACCCAAGTGCAGGACCCAGCACTTCGCCTTGTTGAACCTCACACAATTAGCCTCCTCCAATCAATCCAGCCTGTCCAAATCCCACTGTACAGCCTCCCTACCCTCAAGCAGATCAGCAATTCTGCCCAGCTTGGCATCAAGTTAATTAAACAGGACTTTCCCTTTGTGAACCCATGTTGACTACGCCTGATGATCTCTGGCACAGTGGCTATTTGTAATGACAACCCACACACTTCGGGCCACAGCCTCCTCATTTTGTATAGGAACTCTTCAGCACTCTCAAATCAATGCCATCCAGTTCTCGTGACTTGTTAACTTGTAGCTTACCTGTTTAGAAAGCTACAACCTGTGTCTTCATTTCAACTTTATCTAGCTCTTCTGACCTATTTTCCAAAGAATCTGCCCAAGGTCTTCTGTGGTGAAGACTGATGCAAAGAAGTCACCGATCTTTGCCACTCTGGCTTCATCATCTGTGAGTGTCCCTTTTACATGTTGGCCATTAAGTGGTCCTACCAGTTTCCTCACTGTTTTCCTGCTTTTGAGCTATTTGAAGAGCTTTTTGTTATCCCCCTTTGCAAGGCACACTTCTGTAGCTTTCTTATTTTTCTGTTTACACTTAAAACCTGCCATGTTTTATGGGTGGTCTGTACCCACATTTGGGTAATCTTTCCATGCTGTAAATCCTAGTCTTCTCCCTTTCATAGCCTTCTTACTGTTTCTGTTGAGCCATACACAGTTTTTTTTGGATGGCTTTATTATCTTTTTGCATGAATATGTACGCTGGTAGGTTTAGGAGTACAGACAGCATGCAGGACAGACAGGACATTTCTTTTTTAATAATCATATTACCTTCTAAAAGTCCCACACCTTATATCTTCTCAGGCTATATCATCTCTGAACAGTGTATTACACCTCCACATAATCAGTCCTACTCCCTGACTCACTGGACCATGTGCAGAGTGGAACACTCTCACTTGAAGCCCTCAAAGAAGCTGAGACTGTTACTACCCAAACTGAGACAGGCACAGCTCCACAAATACTTCCACCTGAAACCTGTGAAATTCCAGAGGTTTTGCTGGTTTTCTTTCCTAAAATGTGCTTTTGCATCTTTCAGGCACATGTACAGTAAAAACAATTAAAAGTATTACAGACCATACCACTGAAAAATTATGAAGACTCCAGAATGAATTATTGCATTATCCCTTGTACTAGGAAGATGACATCATTGGTCGGGAGAAAACTTGGTTCTCCAGATGTGTGAATGATATCAAGGGTTTTTTTCCTCTCTTCTTAATATTCTGTGGCTGTATGACTTTGCCTATTGCAAATACGCACAGGTAATAAAACACGTGATGATGTATGCTTATAGTTTTAACTTCTAGATGCATTTTAGAAATACTGTTGCTGTGGTTGATTTGTTGCTACATCTCTAAGATTAGAAAAAAAAAATCTCTGGAAAAGGCTGGTGTAATAAGGAAGACGTTTTGAGAAACTGGATTCAAAAATACATATGGTTTATAGGTGAGTTTCAATAAGGAATTTGATTAGTTCATGATTTATTTTATGTTTTTAAAGGTGAATGAATTCAAAGTATTTAGTGAGTGTTTTGTGTCCCAGAGGTCCTGTTAGGACTTAGTATGGTCTTCTTATTTGCTGGATAGTCCTAAAGAAATAAGTGATGCATCACAACCATAAGTGAAGGAATGCTGGATGATTTAAATAAAGGAATTTATCAGGAAAACTGGACCATTGTTACTTGTCCAATAAATTATTTTTTTACAAACATTTCATAGACATTAATTTTAATGTATACAGCCTCTATTTTTTCTTTGTAGTGATACAGTTTTACAATTGTACCCTCAGTAATGTTCCCTATTGATTGTTGCCCACAATTGTTTGGCTTCAGTCTCTAAACTGTCAAAATCTAAGCCTTTGCCTGGACGTGGAAGAAATAAGGGAAAAAGTCAGACTGCTTTGTGAAAAGATGTACAAAGAAACAGCAACAATTTTTTACCCTTTACTGAATTGTATGCGAATGCTATTTCAATTTAATGCCCAGAAGCAAGGTCCAGTGACCCTAACTTGAGCTACATCCCTTAGCTGTCAGCCCTAGAAAGCTAGTGATGTTCCCTTGGGAGTCAGTTGGGAGGAAAAAGCACAAGCCTGCAACACAGGGAGGGTGAGTTACTCTCCAAAGGTGCCTATTTCTATCCTATGACTGTGAAGGGAGTTCACAGAACAAACTTTAGATCCTGCCAACTCTCAGACTCCTAGCTTTACTTGACATTAATTCCACCCCAAAGTTATCTGCAGCACACATAGACACACTGGCCATAGTTTGCATCATGAGGAAAGAATCGTATGCCACAGAGCTGACCCAAACCCCACAAATCACACACTGTAGTGCACGACTGCTTGTTTTGTATCCCACGGTAGTGTCTTGGCAGGTGGAGAGATGGATATATGCAGGTGGGCCACTGGAAAATACAGAGCTGCCCTCGTCACATCTGGCCTTAACAGATAGGTTCAGTATGAGTAACACATGGACTGTGCAATAGAGCTGGGGGAGAAGTCCAGTATCCTCCAAATAAAGCCTGTAAGCAAAAGCCATATATGGTGTCAGATGCCTTAGTTTTCCTTTCCCATTTCAGCTTTTTTCCTCAGATGTTGTTAAGTTTCTCAAGGCTGCCAGCTTAAGTATGCCAAAAAATCCTAATTTTGTTCACAGAGAATGTTTTTATTTCTGCCAAGAAAACTGCATTTTAAGCAGTTAAGAACTTGGCCTTGGAACCAATTGATGAAAAAAACCTTCTTTTTACCACATCTGTCCAAGTTCTAGAAAATCCTTTCAGGGCTCCAAAGGTCAGGATGTTCAAGAATGAGTGATATAGAAATGCTAATTAATACATAAATTTAAAACAATTCATTTCAGCGCTCTTTGCAAATATAGCAGAATTGTTTCTTTCCAAAGACAACTGTGGATCAGTTTTTTTTTTTGTTATAACATTTAGCATAAAACCCCTATATATTTAAGAAGTTAGTCAGGCTTAGTTGTGCAAAAATTACAAACTTTAAAAAGGATTACTATGAAGATATTGTTTAGTGCTTGAATGAAAGATATTTGTTGATCTGCTTGTCTTCTTGAAGAAAAAGTAATCTCAAAACTTTTACTGATCAGTGGATTTCACAGTAATGCAGCCAGCTCATGTGAGTCAGTTATAATCTACACTCAATGCACCTTTTTTATCAAGCTCCACTCCCATTTTCCAGGATGCTCTAGAGGCTCAGGCGCCCACTGAGACTGTGCTTCAGCACCATCCTGACCTAGAGGACACTGAGCAGTATCTACCTCCATGCACAATTGATATGCACATGCACAAAGTGCTTCTACATCACAAACACAATAAAATCACATTTTGTGTTGCATGAGCACTCAGACCAGACTCCAGGGTGTCAGTAAACCCAGTGGATTAGACTTGTTCCACTCTTCGACAGATTCTGGGCCCCTAGTTAAAGATGGATATTTCAAAACTGAAGAAGGTCCCTTTGAATGCTGCCAAGATGGTCAAAGGAGCTAAAGCTTATGGCCTACAAAGAAAGTTTGAGGACTTTGGGCTTGTTTTGCCTGGTAGAAAGGAGGCTAAAAGGGGAATCTAACAGCAGTCTATACCTATTTGAAGGGGCAATAGCAAAGAGGATGCAGAAATTCTTCTTGGTAATATGAGATGACTAACAAGGGATAAGACCAGAGATTGTAACCTGGCAAGTTCAGGCTAAGCATTAGGACAAACTCATCCACCCGGGGGGCAGTGCAAAACTGGAAAGAACATCCCCATCTTTGGAGGTTTAGCAGACCTTGATATACAAAGCCACAGCCAACATCATAGAATGGTTTGGATTGGAAGGGACCTTGAACATCATCTAGTTCCAACACCACTGCCAAGAGCAGTAACACCTCGCACTACACCAGGCTGCTCAAAGCCCCATCCAGCTTGGTCTTGGACACCTCCAGTGATGGAGCACCCACAGCCTCTCTGGGCAACCTGTTCCGTTTCTCACCACTCTCATAGTGAAGAACTCTTTCCGCACATCTAATCATAATCTACTCTCCTACAGTTCGAACACATTACCCCTACATAAGCCCTTGTAAAAAGTCCCTCCCCAGCTTTCTTGTAGGCCCCCTTCAGATACTGGAAGGCTGCAATAAGGTCTCCTCAAAGCCTTCTCTTCTCCAGTCCAAACAACCCCAAGTGTCTCACTTGTAAGAGGTCTTCCGGCCCTCTGAACATCTTCATGGCCCTCCTCTGGACCCACTCCAACAGGTCCATGTCTTTCTTTTGTTGGGGGCTCCAGAGGTAGATGCAGGTGGGGTCTCACAAAAGCAGAGTAGAGGGGGAGAATCAACTCCCTCAACCTACCAGCCATGCTTCTTTTGATGAAGCCCAGTATATTATTTGCTTTTTGGGCTACACTCATACATTGTTGGCCCATGTTGAGCTTTTAATCAACCAGCACCCCCATGTCTTTCTCCTCAGGGCTGCTTTCAATCCATGCTCAACCCAGCCTGTATTTGTGCTTGGGATTGACCCAACCCAGGTGCCAGGCTTTGTGCTTGGCCTTGTTGAACATCAGAAGGTTGGCATGGGCCCACCTCTCAAGCCTATCAAGGTCCCTCTGGATGGCATCCCTTCTCTCCAGCATCTCAACCACACCATACAGCTTGATGTTCTCCACACACCTGCAGAGGGTGCACTCAACCCCACTGTCCATGACACCAACAAAAATGTTCAACAGCACCAGTCCCAGGACTGAACCCTGAGAAACAACACTCATCACTGCTCTTCATTTGGACATCAAGCTGTTGCCTGCAACTCTCTGAGTGTAGCCATCCAGCCAGTTCCTTAACCATGGAGTGGTCTTTTCATCAAATTCATGTCTTTCCAATTTAGAGACCAGGATGTTGTGTGGGATAGTGTCAAACACTTCACACAAGTCCAGGTAGATGATGTCAGTTGCTTTTTCCTTACCCATGGATGCTGTAACTCCATCATAAAAGGCCACCAGATGTGTCAGGCATGATTTGCCCTTGGTGAAGCCATGCTGGTCGCCATCAATCACCTTCTCCTTTTCCACATGCCTTATCAGACTCCTGGATGCTCTGCTCCATGATCTTGCTGGGAACAGAGGTGAGGCTGAGTGCCCTGTAGTTCCCAGGGTCTTCCTTTTTTCCATTTTTGAAAATGGGGGTTATGTTCTCTTTTTTCCAGTCAGTGGGAACTTCACCAGACTGCCACAACTTTTCAAATATGATGGTAAGCACCTTAGCAACTTCATCTGCCAGTTCCCTCAGGACCTGTGATGGATCTCATCATAACTTGATCTAGTGTTGTTGATAGCACCACTTTGAGTGTGAAGGTGGGGTGGAGACCTCCTGGGGTCCCTTCCTACCAGTATGTCTATGAACTTGTGAAATTAACTACACAATCTTTGTGCAATAGATCTGATACTATTATATCTCCTTTCAGCCTCATGGCTCAGGATCAAGGCTGCAGGGACCAGTGCTCTGCTTGCACCTAGGGCTTTCTAGTCTGTCTTCATCCCTTTTTTCAACCCTCTTCAGGTTGCAAGGGCAATCACTCAAATCACTATTGAGATTAACATTCAATCCTTACCTCCTGTGAGCATCTCTGGCAGCACAGGAAAAGTGTGTATGCGTTTACATATGGGTGAGCTCATAGCAAGGATCTGATGTTATCTCCTGGTGGCTGCTGGCCTGGCTGCCAGGGAGAGCTTGCTGTCCCAGTTGCTCATTCGTTGACATCTCACAAAAGAATACCTTTGGGATGGGGCATCACATTGAGATTTTAGTCTTTCATTGGAGAGGGCTTGCTATTGTGGAATTTGAACCATGCACAGAAACCACTTGCTGTACATACTCCATAATTTGGTTGTACTTACGAAAGCATCTTCAGCTCACACAGTTTCTTCCAGGGAACTTCAAGTCTGAAGCAAATTAGGACAATAATAGTGTATTTTCAATATACAGCTTGTAGAATTTGTGAATGTACATTATCTCCATTAGTGTCAGTGAGAACAGTGACCATAAATCCCTTCACATGATTAATATACCACAGCGTGCTCTCTGCAGTTCAGCATGCTCAGCAGAACAGTGAAGGAAGAGGAAGATTAGAAGCATTGCTTTCCACTCATCACCAGTAAATTACCATAAATATCTTTGCTTACAATAATAACCAAAAAAAATAGATGATTAAGTATTTGCCTGGAGGCATATATACAGTTTGACTATTTAGCTTAATTATCTCAGAAATGTGGTAAGTCAAAAGTATTGTCTCAGCTACAGCTGTTAGGAGATTTCCTTTCTTCCAATAAAGATTTTTACAAGTTTGAGTTATTTGCTTTAATATGTTTTAATAGTTTTGAACAAAATATGAAAAAAGAAGTAAAAAAAACTCTTCAAGCATTTTAAGCTGATTGTATTTGTTTTACACAGAGGGCTGGAATCCTGACTACATTCCAGTGAAATAATTAACTCCTGCCTACATAAAATTTACTCTGAAGACAGACACAATGAACGTATCTGCCTTCCTTGATCTGAGATGTTGTGGTCCCCGGTGCTGCCACCATCTCACAAGCATCTGCAGTTCCCTTTGACTACAAAACTAGTCGGTGAACACCTCACTCATAGCTTGTTGGAAACACAGGGAGGGTGACACAGGCTCTTGGTTTGACGGGCAGCACAGATAGCAACACATACAGTTAAAAATATCCCCAGATTTGTTTCAAGGCCTTACTTTTAGTTGCCGATGACTTTGTCCAACTTTTTTCACCGAGCTTGAATCTTTCTATCCCTGATTGATTTCCTTTGGAAACTTCCAGACAGAATATGATGTTTAAGAAGATGCTAAGGAATTTCCTCTGCTCCCACATTAAAATTTTTCACATTAGAGCATTAAGCACTCTCTTATCATGGAGCAGACCTTTGATGTTTGGAAAGGGGGTTGCCCTGTTCTGAGACTGAAAAAAACTCCCACAGCTGATAGAGTCTGGGGTCTTTGAAAACTGCCATTTATGCTGGCAGAATTTAACAGCTAAATTCCCCAAAGCTCCAGATTTGTCATAACCATAAGTAGATTTGTCATAACCATAAGTGGGGCTGCTGAGATTGAGCAGGACATCCTCTGCAATCACCCCAGTGCACACCACAGGCCAATCTGCCACGGGTGCCACTCAAAAAAGAGAAGGTGAAAGAGATAATTTCTACCACATCTGGAGTACAACAGGGATGCCAAGCTCCCACTCTGTGGTCCTGGTGTAAAACTCGGGGTTAAACTTGAGGCTTCTCTCCTTTCAGTGCCTGGGCTCCTCCTGTGGGGATGTCAGCAGCAGATTCCTACCTCCTCCCTTTAAAACACAGGGCTTCAATCATCTGGTAAACTGTAACACACTGTACCATAGGAAGGAAGTCTGCTCCTCATTGTTTAGTGAAAACACACAAAGTGAAACAGGAGTTAGAATCACAGAGGTAAAAATTCTATTTTATTTGGTTTCTTTTTATTTAACATAAGTAAATATTGTATCATAATATACAGGCAGAGAAGATGAGCGCAGATTGTTCACATAATTTTTAATCTGATGTTTCCTAATTTCTCTGCATTTAACCTTGCAATCTTAATTTTTTCTTAACATCACTCCTGGTACATGATTCTGTAAGAGTTCATGATAACAGCATAAGTGCCCACAGTTATGGGAGAATTTTAATCCTGGGCTCCCTCTCTTTGCATGCATTGGAGCATGTAAAAGGGGAGAGCATGTCTACCGTAAGACTTTTCTTTTGGCACTCCCCATGTGTCACACAGTCACTGAAGAAAGAGAAACACTTGAGGCCCATCCACAGTGCAGAATATTTGAGAGGAGACATCTGAGAGCCCAGGGGAAAACTGGACATATAACCAACTGAAGGCAAGAGAGCAATACTCTCTTTTGTCTCTCCACCCCTCTAGCCTGTACGCATCCCATAGCAGAAGTCTTTGTTTCCCCTATGCATCACAAGGATAAACATGTACCCTACTGCTGTTTTTCCCCATGATGTTCTTCTTCAGCAAGAAGAGTGAAAACAGTGCACTCACAAAACTCAAGCAAAACTACAGCAATGTGAGCAACTGATGGTTTGGCTTAGTAAATGAACTGCAGGGAAAAAAGTCCTCTCAAAATTAATATGCCATTAGGAAAAAAAAAAAATCAGTACAAATGCTTTGGTTTGAATGAAGTGGTTTCTTGGCCTGAAACAAGTCACTTGGTTTTCATTTGGGTCATTTTTTTTTTCAATGCAGATATTCAGACCCCATAGGGTAAAGAGGAGACAGAGGAGGCTGGGTGCAGCATTAGTCTCAAATTCAAACCTGGGCCCTGGCACTGTGTTCAGAGTGGAGTCTGGCTTACAGCTTGCCACTTTCCCAAGAGGGTTAAAGAAATTTTGCAAGGGGCTTTCTGCTCTTGAAAGTCTTCCACTATGTGCATAAAATCCTCAAATATTTGGTGCATTTGCCAGGTGTTAATCTGAACGTGAGGTTGTCTGTCACAGAGTGGATATTTAATAGTCTGATACAGTATTGACTAAATTCTCAGAGTAGTGTAGCTTTGTCCAGTAGCCAAAGAACTAACATACTTTTTTGAAATGTTGGAATCATTGGTTGAAACCCTAGCTCCAGGTAGGGGGCAGGAAAGGCCATGTCAGTCACGTCTAGCTAAAGGCTAGCAAGAAGTCTCTCCTGGGTGGTTTGTACATGGAGGGTGGATGGCCTTTCAAGATCCACATTAGTTGAATCTGGTCCTGGAGAGCATTTAGCAACACTTTTCTAGGCATCCCTTACAGATCAGGGTAAAGCAGTTTAAAGGTCCTAAATCTTGCAAAGGGCTGGATGGACTTACAGCCTGTAAAAATGAAAAAATACCCAAGTGAATCAGATACAAAGGCTACATGAAAAGTCAAAACAACCAGTATGGGATACTGTTCTGCCAATGACCAGGCCCAACAAAAATGATACAGCCAGCAGGCAGATGAACCAATACACAGACTGTATTGTAAACAAAAAGGACATTCCATGAATGATTGCTGGGGGTACAAACAGATCAATCAGCTGGTACAAAAACGACGCCACCCCCAGTGATCCCACAAAAGATGTGACTCGGCCCCCAACAGGTGGTACAAACAGTGAGCCGAGGTTGCCCACAGTTGGCATGGGAAACAGCCAGACCAGCCAGTTAAATACATAAGAAAAAGGTGCCCACATGGCGACTCTCACCCGATCAGCCCGTGTTTGCAAAGGTCTAAACAGACCAGGGCCCAGCTCCAAGTAGAGTCAGGAGGTATCTCCAGAACCAGGAAGCTCTGTGGAGTGCACTCCACAGACAGACACTTCTGACTCCCTGCCAGTGGTCCCAGCTTTTATCCCCAAGCAGACACCTGACCTTTGTTCACTCAGTGGGGGACCCCTGGGGCTCATTTCCCTTCTGGCTCTCCCTGCAGGGCTGGCCGCACCCTGGGGGGAAGCTATGAGGCAAACTCACCTCCTCTTTATGAAGGGCTGTGGGAATCACCCATATGTCAACCTTAATTCGGGGCTCGGGTTTCAAACCCCAGCATTTCAGATACCTGTCCCAAGAGACCAACCCTCAAGAGCAACTCTCAGGTCCCCAGAGAGTCTATACACTGCAGTGAAGCCTCTGAGCACAGGTCCTGGCTGGCTGGAGGCACAGCATCCTCTGTAGTGACCAGGACATTGCTGTGCACAGTAAGGAGGGAGGGCACGGTTTGTGTTTGTACCTGGGACACTGCTGTCCTCAGCTCACTGTGCCGACATGGAGGGGGTTAGGCTAGCATGTGAGCTGTCATGCCAGAGGGGTGCACTCGGGGAGTATGTGCCATTTCCACAAGAGAGGCTGGAAGCGCCAGCAGAACAGCAGGGTAGAGACTATGAAGCAGCTGCCCTTAGGTGCAAAGCTAAATCCAACAGGAGCAATGATTTATAGGTACAGTGACAGATGTTTGGGTCACTGTATTTCAGCATCACAAGGTTCTCTGTCGGACACAGTCCTTCAGCAGG
>NW_008598016.1:80990-89122 GCF_000691845.1 Merops nubicus
AGGGTCTAACCTGTCACCTACTCCTAGAGAGCTCCACCATATAATAGTATGGACATGCTTGTGTTGCTGCATTGCTTTCAGTAACCAAACCAGCTCAGTCATCATTAGCTGAGGTGCCTTGGTGCAATACTTTGCTGCTCCCTGGACACAGACCTCAAATTTCACTTAAGTCCAACTATAGATGCCTGAGTGCTATGTTATTGAGTTAACCTTATATCTTTAGGCAGCCTTTAGACACAAAGGCAGCCAAGCAGTAATGATTTAATAAGCTTTTTAATATGTTAATAAAAATGCCTCCAAAGGCTGCATATGCTTGTTATTTTGCAGAGACTAAACTAAATTTTCAGCTCCAGAGTAAGGGATTTGTCTAAACTAAACAGCTCTGGTCTTTCCGGTTTGTGATTGTTTTCTTCTACGATAGAAGCCAAGTGAGTATTAAATGAGCCCAGTGTGGAAAGAGGAAAAAGAGAAAATATAATTTATTTATATAGTGAATGCTCCATACAAGGTTCATAAAAACAAAGCATATTATGAAAAGTGAATTAAAACCCAATTACTTCCAGGTTCAAGGAGTCTGATGAGCTAATTATGCAATATTTTCTCAAATCCAACCCCTGAAGTCTCCAGAGAACATGTATAGCTGAGGAATACACTTCTAGACCACTTGTTTGCTATTTCATTCTGCTTCACAGCCCAGCTCTGTAGCCCGAGCAGCACAAGAGCAGTAACAGACACCTTCATCAAACTTCTTTGAGATTCTCTCAGGAAAGGTAAACCATCTTGCAATGATCTGGGGTGTCCTGCAGTGATCTGGTGTGTGCCGTCACTGTCCACAGGATGAGGCCAGGGCTGCTCAGCTTTGTGTCATAGGCTTTCTCTATTCGACCTGCAATGGCACTTCACCTCCTGGGTTAAAGACTCCCAGAGCAGAAGCAGGATCTGTTCTGGCATTTCTGGTAACAGAGATGTGCATCAGTATGTCAAGACTGAAGATAACCAGAGACAGTTTACAGCCTATGGCAATGCAAGCAGCTATCTGCAGCAGATTAAATCTTGTCACTGTCCTATGAACAATCTGTAAGTTTTTGCTGAATGATATTTGGTGTTTCCTTACTAAAAACATTGTTAGAAAACCTTGCTGACTTCCAAAAATACCTGCCACAGAGACAAGGTCCTCTGGCAGCACAAACCGGGACAATTCCTGGGCAAATTTGATTCCAGGACTTCAGAAGTGACAAGTTTTGGACACTACATTACCTTATCTGAGGCTGTTCCTGTCTGTACACAACACTGTAAATTTCTTAATGATGTGTATCTAGGCACATGTGTGTATGTAATCCACATGTCAGATCCTCAGCTACTTAGATTTGTTTGCTTAAGTCTTGCACTCTATCAGTTCCAAGCACATGGCAGGAAAAGCCCAGAGCTTATAAAAATAGTAGCTTCAGATTAGTCCTCTTTGATTGTTTTTTCCAAGTATTTTATTATAAAATTTCTCCTTTTTGGTGCATCATACAACTTAAATCCTAACTTCATAATATAGGTCTCATTTAGTCCATGAGCCCTTTGCATGAAGAGATGCACTGAGTTTCATGATATTGGCCAAATTCACACTTCATTTCCAAACGCTGTACAAAAAATAAATTCTCTAAATTAATTGAAGCAGATCCTGCTATAAGATGACTTCAGGTGGAGGGAAAAATTCAGAACTTGGTCCATTTTTAAGTGATCTTTGGCAGTACTTCAAGAAATAATTATTGATAAATTGCAGTAGATTGTGTTTCACAGAAATGTAATTTTGAGACTTCCACTGTACAAAACAGAGTCTTGATCGTTATACAATACTATGCAGAACTAGATTTAGACTGAAAACCCTAGAAGGCCCCAGTTTCCTTCTACGTATAATGAATCTAGCAGTCAGAGGGACATTTGTGAACTGAGAGCACCCTATGGTCTTGTGAATCAAAAACAACCATACTGGCTCTATCACAAACAGAAATTTTTATAAAGGTCAAGAGACTCTGACTTTTGTCCCTGTTCCTTCCTTAGGCTACTGTCAACACAAGTACAATCGTTGTTGCAAAGCTCTGTAATTCTTATTTGTACTTCTAAAACAAGAAACATTCCTTAAATGATAGGGGCAATATAACAGTAATTTTCAAACTTCACGTAACACATGGTAACATATTGGTATTTTTATGAATCATGGGCCAAGTATGCTTCCAAACAGAGAATGATTTTATATTCCAATGGGTACAGTATTCATTCTGTAGTGTGTCAAACATAATTGCTCTCTAAGCTCCAAAGCACTCTAACACACTCTCTTGAATAACATGCAAAACGGAATCTCAGAAATTATTGTGAAATTAACTATTTCAAGAAAAACTAGTCTCCAGCTACACAAGTGCTTCAGGTTGCAAATCCTGCCTCGATCCAATAGAACGAAATTGTTTTCCTTTCATACAGACTTCCAGGGAAGGATCTGGTGTGTCAGTTGTTGGATATACTCAATAAATGTAAATATGAAAGGAATTTTTATGCAGAGCTTTTGTTGGCTTGTTGCACTGGTGGATTAAAAATTGGCAGTTGCACCAGTTTCCTCTTTCAGAAACTGAGCTGTTTTCTCAATTTAGATGTGATTTTTCAGTCGTGTAAGATGCTAGAAAATAAAAGGAACCATTACATCTTTTTCTATGATAACATGGAACTCCCAGTGGAAAATAATCTCTCCTGCCTATACTTTGGTATTTGGAAAAAAGAGGAAGATAATTTAGGCTGAGTACAGATATGAATAAAATCTTCTAAAGCTGCAAATCTTCTCCCAAACACCCCAGGGTTTATTCATTCTCAATGTTGTCCTAGAAACCCCACCAAACAGCTTTTTTTTTATGCTCTTGGAGAGAAAATACAGGAGAAAAAAAAAAATCTGTTCTTCCAATTCTCTACTAAAACTACTTACACAAAAATGAACTTCAACACTGTCTTTCTAATATGCCACAGGAAAAAAAAAGGGGGGGCTTTCTGGTATTTATTCCAACTATACTCAGGAAATTAAGAGAAATGTAGAAATTAAAACCCAGTCCCTTTTTTTGCAAAGAGAATGCAGTTGCTTTCAGGTTTTTTAAAGATAATTTGAATCTGTTCCTACTTACTTCTCTTATGTAGCATCTAGGAGATGTACATTTAAAATGCGAGGAAGCCCCGCACCTGCACAACAAGGTATACACGTAGTATACACAACAGTGCCTGCATCTCCACCTCCTGAGAGGAGATGGCTGGCGCAGTGCAGGAGCGGAGAGCAGCGCACATTGCTTCTCTTGTCTTCAGCAAGGCATTCGGTGTGGTCTCCTGTAACATCCTTGTAGACTAATTATGGATAACACAAGCAAAGTGGATTCCAAACCGGCTGGACTACTGGACTTTTAAGGGTTGTGATCAGAAGCATGATGTCCAGCTGGAGGCCAGTAACTACCTGTGTAATCCAAGGATTGATAGTGGGGCCAACATTGTTTAGCAGTTTCATTACTGGCCTGGATGATGGCACAGAGTGCACTCTCAGCACGTTTGCAGATACAAAATTGGGAGGAATGGTTGCTACACAACATGGTCATGTTGCCATTCAGAGCGACCTTGACAGGTGGGAGAAACGGGCAAGTGGGAATCTTGTGAAGTTCAACAAAGGGAGTGGCAAAGGACAGGCAAAGTCCAGGCAGAAGTACTGACTAGGAGTCCACTGACTGGAAAGCAGCTTGGCAGAGATGGACCTTGAGGTCTTGGTGAACAAGGACCTGGTGGACAAGTTGTCCACCTTTCAGTGGCTGATTAGGGACCTTTCAGTCTGGAGAAGAGAATGCTCTGGGCAATCTTGTTGATGTGTATGCATCTGGAAGATGTAAAGAAGACCAAGCCAGTGTCTTCTTGGTAGTGCCCACTGAGAGGACAGGAGGCAATAAGCATGAACTGATACACAGAACATTCTGTTTAAATACCAGAAAATACATTTTTCACTGTGATGATGGTCAAATACAGGGATAGGTTGCCCAGGGAGGTTGTGGAGTCTCCATTACATACCCAAAATGCAGCTTGACATGGTCCTTGGGAACCTGCTTTGATCAGGGGGCTGGACAGGGCATTGGGCACGGCTATCTCCTGAGGCATCTTCCAGGCTCAGCTATCCGGTGATTCACCTGTGTGTTGATTTCCTTCTAGAGAGAACAATCCTGTTACTCAAGACAGTATTCTCAGCACAAGTTAGCATGTAGGCATTTCGGACAAACAGAAGATCAGAATTCTGGGGAAAAAAAAAAAAAAACAAGTCTAGTGACAGTGTGGGTGTACCATAATTTAAATCCATATAAAACATAGACAGGCCATGGTCCAGCAAAGCCTAACACAGTGTCCTCTGCACCTTAGGCTGTAGAGAAATGAAGAACAAAAAATCATACAGGACTCCTAAAGGTGCTCGATTTTTTGTTTTGCATAGCAGAGTTCCCTCTGCTCAAGTGTAACTTTCTGTGCACATAGTAGGAGAACATCTATCTCCCACCAAAGCTCCCCTGCTAATCAGATGCCAGGCAGAGGTGCAAGCTTTACACCCATCAGATCTGCAGAGTAGTTCACTCCCTTAAGAAGTGCTCAGAAACATCACTGTGTCCACCCTGGCTATACAGAGAGAAGAGGATACCCAGCTGTGGTAGAGGTGCCCACACCAGAGATGTCTACATAGATGAACTTCATCAGTACTGACTATAATCTGAGACCACACTTCTCACATAAGCAGCTGCTTAGGGAGCTCCCAGCACAGGTTTCAGGCTCTGTGTGCAGGTTTGTACCAGCAGATGAGCTTTGAACTCCAGAAAGCAGTAAGAGTCCTAAATCTTAACTGCTTCAGCCTCCTCCTGCTCACCTAGAAAATCAGCTTAGGGCAGAGAATTGTACTTGGCTGCCTATGCTCCTGTACTTAATATTTTTATAAGAACGGAGCAAACTTCGTTGAATTCTATTCTTTCTAGTAAGAATAGTGCCCTTAATCAATGTCTAAAATTAATTATACAAGGGAAAGTGAGGAGAAAAAAATATTCTAATCAATATTTGTTTCAGTCTTGACAGCACTCCACTCCAGAGCTGTAGCATTTTGTCACACTTTTTAGAACACCAAGCTTTGGTGAAAAAAATAAGAAAAAATCAACTGTATTTTTTCTTTTTTCACATCTCATTTCAGGTGACTACTGGTGATACATTTACTAAGTGTTCAATACCTGCCCTGTACGGCTCAGTAGACAGGAATTGTCTTCTCAGCTGTTAAATAAAAGTGATTTTCAGATGGCAGAAAAACATTATGGGGTATCTGAGAGATAAGAAAGAACTGAAAGGAGCACTTGGCCTCATTCCAGCATCTCGACTGCACCACACAGCTTGGTGTCATCTACAAACTTGATGAGGGTGCACTGTCCATGTTACTGATGAAGATAAGAAACAGTACTGGTCCCAGTATGGACTCTTAAAGGACACCACTTGTTACTGGTGCCCACTTGGACATAGACCACTCAGACAGATAGTAGAGGCCCCATCCCTGGGGACATTCAAGATCAGGCTGGATGAAGCTCTGAGTAGCTTAACCTAGTTGGAGATGTCCCTGCTTATGGCAGGGGGGGGTTGGACTAGATGACCTTTGGAGATCCTTTCCAGCCCAGACGTTCTATGATTCTGTGATTCTAACTGTCCATCTGTCAAACCTATATCTCCAATTTAGCAGCAAAAAATGTTGTGGGGCATTCTATAAAAGGTCTTATAGACATGTATGTAGATGACATCCATAGCTCTTCCCTTGTCCACTGATGCAGGCACATCATCATAGCAGGCCACTAATCTTTTTACTATGAGTGATTTTCCTGGCAGCAGACAAGAATGTATTGCTTTCTCCCAGAATACAGCAGTTATGTACTTTGGTATCTGCATCTTATTTCTAGTCTGAAGAACACTCTTTTCACATTTAAGTGGTGAAGTAACTGGCATCTAAGAGAATCAAGTATGCCCTGGACTATGCAAGAGATACTCATCTAGAAAGTCCCCTTCTTAGGAAGGGCATCACTAAGTCTAGGAAGTAGGCAAACGTACTCTCGTGATAAGGGTGAAGATCTCAAGTTAAGTTTTGACTTAAAGCCTGACCTAACTTTTGATCCACAGAAAGGCTACTCCGTTTTTGCAACATGCTGAATCTCCTTCAATTAAAACAATTACTGAAGCAAACTTGCAAATACTAGATCCTAGAGGGTTAAATCCAACAAGAATGATAAATCAACAAGGCTGTACTAAGATTATAAAGACAAAGATTATAAAGACAGCAAAACCATCAAAGTCTGAAAAAGGCTTAGCAAAATGCAGAAGCTTCCCAATTGTCTTGATGTTTAAAATCTCTCTATTCTGTAACACTCTTGCTTGACTTCGCATTTTTGGAGAGAGTCAGCATGAAATTACATTTCATACTGAGACTAGCAAGTGACAGTCCTTCACATATTCCTGTCAGCAAGGAATAAATTGGATTAGTCTCAGCCAACGTATGGTGTTCTGAAGATGTAAACTTTTGCCAATAAGAAGTAACATAACTCTCCAATTTAAACAAAGTAATGCATAGAGGAAGCCAGCAAGACCCATACCAAACTGAAGTTAGTCATAATAGGCAGCTGCAGAACATGGGATGCCAACAGATTTACCCAACCCCTGGTGACCGTTAAAAGCGTTATAAATAAGAAGGGCAAACTTGTTTTGCTGAACGTATAAATGACACATAACATCATGTGCTAGATCTTGGAAGGAAGGTACTGGCAAAGAAAACACGATTTGAGTCACCACTTTGAATCTGATCTGTAGCAACTGCAGCTTGCTATGATGTGATGACCAAGCAGTAACACATGAGAGACTGTATTGTAGCTTCACTTTGTTTTCCAGCTGCCACAGGCATGCAGCAGAGAAACAGCCCTACTGGTTACTGGTAGCTGTTATTGTGAACTTGGAAAAGAGATAGAATCTGCTCCTGCTGCTCACAGTGGCCTAAGGACCCAGCTTTTCAAGTTCCAAATCCAGCACCAAATACACAATTCTTCCTACCATCCTCAATCAGGAGTAAGGTTAAAATAGATGCTACTGAGGACAACAGAGTTTCTCCAGATTCACACCAGCATAACAGAGGGTACTGACATGCGACTACTTGTGTGTTACATTACAGAGATTTTTTTAAAATCTTGCTGTTGCCAACGGCCAGGTTTTCCACCTCTTTGTGGGTGAGCTTTATGGGAAATATACTCTGAAGAGACTGAATAATCTGTGGGAACAGTCCTGGAGAATACAACAGCTGGGAGGTGTTACAGCTGGGAGGTGTTATCTGCTGCTGGCTGTGCACCATATGCTGAGCAGAGTCTATGCACACAAATACAATTCCCTCCTCACACTGGCAGTCAAGCAGAAATTGAGTTATATAGAAATTAATCAAGCCTTCATAAATCTGCATGGAATCCACAATATTCATGTGCCTAGATGACATTCAAGGGGAATTATTTTGTATAAAGGCAAACAAATATCTGACAGAACATAAATGTGCAGGACATGGTATTTTGATCCCGTTCTCACTTGTTGCAACTTACTTTTTGATGGCAGAGTGTTCTGTAATGATAATGCAGGGAGATCTATCACCCTTGAGTTTGGCCAGCATTATCTATTAAGAAGCTTTCAAGACTATTACAGTGATAGTGCTGTGCCTGTGTGAGCCAGCATGACAGCTATTATGATCACTGGAATAGTTTGTGCCCAGCCTTTTACATTAGAGAAATTTCCTGCAAAGGGGAGAAAATGCTGCCCAGGACATCAACAGCATCCTTAGACCTTGCGAACAAAAAGCTCCACAGGACGAGCTGCTAAATAACAGAACCTGTGTTTTTGTTTAACGGATTTTAAGGTGAAAAATGAATTTAGTGCAACAGCAATATCACCAGGTAGGAGGCTGTGTCTACACCACTGAAGTAAATACCTCAGGCTTTTCTGGCCTTTCTTCTCCATCTGTCCTAGTGTTCCTCTGAACAGGGAATACTTTGAAATAAGAAGCTTATAGTAAAAGGAATATTGTCTCAACCTTGTCA
>NW_008598017.1:0-1099 GCF_000691845.1 Merops nubicus
GCCCCGTGGGTAAGTCGGAGCCTTCACCGTGGGGCTGCGAAAACATCTCTGGAGCGGATGGGAAGCACAGCAGCCGCGGCCGGGGGCCTGCTGCCCTCTGGTGACGGCCGCCATGGGAAGGAGGACCCGTCGCGGGCGACGTTTACCCACCCAAAGTCGGCAGCTACGCACCTGGTGGGGTTTCCAAGCGTTTTGCTGTGGCCGAGGCACACGATTGCTACAGAAATCACACAGGCGGTGTGCAGCACGCTCTTGGCAGTCGCAGAATGTTGTGTTTTAGAAAGCTGCTGCGCGTTGGGGGAGGTGGAGGGGATGGATGTGTGGTGGGAACTGGGCTTGCTGGCAACACACCTCTGAGCAAGATCTATTGAGTGAGGTGTACAAGGAGCATAGACTCATCTCTGGGGTTTCCAGGCTTCTTTAAGGTTTTAAGGGAGGAGCGTGGAGCTTGCAGCTGCTGTGGAAACTGTTGGAGAAATTCTGTGCTGCTTCTTGGGGTGTTTTGCAAGTCAGTTCCACTCGGTGCCTTTTTAAAAAGCATCACTCAAGCAAAGACCTGCTTATAGACCTATCCTCTGCTTGAGCTGTATCTGTTAGCAACACAGGGAAGTCCGGACCTTGTGGAGAGTGTCAGGATGGAGCCCTGTCACAACAGAAATCTTTGGCAACCTTGGTTACGCATGCAGAAAGTGAACAAGGTCTGGCAGGTGAAACAGGAGAAAGCTCCCAATCTGATAGCACTAGAGTTGCTTTTGGCTGGGCTCTGCTTTGGGCAGGGGCTGAGGACTGGGGGAATTAAGTCACCCCATAAAGCCTCGTCTCCGCCCTGTTTCACCGCAGCAGTTCACACCGTGCAGGCCTTGGCTTGAGACGTGGTGGGGACTACACGTCCCGGCATGCAGCTCCCTCCGTGCAGCCCAGCTGTCCGTGGGGGCACGGGGGCAGGAGGGGATCTGCAGCTCTCCCTGCCCGTGCTGAGGGCAGGGCAGTGGTGGGAGCTGGGTGGACAGGGAGGTTTGTACAGGGTTTGGATCAGAGCAGAGCACTGCTGCCTTCACCTCGTCTGCAGCAGCTGCTCCTGTAACATTTTGCTGTGTTC
>NW_008598017.1:1128-8753 GCF_000691845.1 Merops nubicus
GGACCCTGGGGTCACCAGGATATGTGAGGGTAGCACAGCCCCTCCTCGCCCCAGTCATGAAGCTGTGGCCTGTAGGAAGTTGGGCTGGTGGACTGAGGGCTGACCTGCAAGTGGGGCAGGGCTGGGGCTATGTCAGCTGTGCCACTCATCTTGTTTCTGTTCCCTGCGTGAGAGGCTTCTTACCCACTGCTGGAAGCAAAGCTGGTGAGGTCACTCTGCACTGACTTTGGGGACCCTGCCCCTCCTCGCCCCAGTCATGAAGCTGTGGCCTGTAGGAAGTTGGGCTGGTGGACTGAGGGCTGACCTGCAAGTGGGGCAGGGCTGGGGCTATGTCAGCTGTGCCACTCATCTTGTTTCTGTTCCCTGCGTGAGAGGCTTCTTACCCACTGCTGGAAGCAAAGCTGGTGAGGTCACTCTGCACTGACTTTGGGGACCCTGCTGTTGGAGGCACAGCTCGTTGAGGGGGCTGCCCTGCACCCCTGCCTTGGCACCAGGCTGGGCAGAGCAGCTCTCAGTGCTCCGTTCTTCACACTTGCCCTCTCCAGAAATGTATTTGGTGAATAACAGATCATTTTAATTTTATTGGCAGGGCTCCTGTTTCACACCTGGTGGCTTTCTCCAGGAGAGATGAAGAAGCCCCCAGCCCATACACCCTCCCCCTTTTATGGTGCTGAGCTTTTCCAGAGCCACTGTTCCCTTGGCAGTTTCAGGTCTTCTGAGCATGCGGAGCAGGAGGAGGAAAGGAAGTTCCCTTCCTGGGTCCAAGGGACCTTTGAGAAGAGGGAAGCACATCAGCACTGATGGTCTTCTTCCTTACTGTCTGCTGCCAGCTGCTTGCCCTGGCCTATTTTTCCACGGCCTCAGTGAGTAGCAGAGGACAGAGACACCCCAGCCTTCCTCACAGCTTCTGAGTATGAGGGTGGGTCAGGAGGATAGTTACTGCTCTGACACCTGAAAGTCAGTGACTCTTGACTCCTCCCGAGGCCTTTACCTGCCCTTACTGCTCTGGCCCTATTCCCACTTGTCCCCTGCTGGATTTGGCAGGCACGGTTGTGTGCTGTGTGGAAACGCACTGTGCTGGGGGCCAGGATGCCTCTTGGATGCAGAACTTTGAAGAAAACATGTCGTTCGTAGGTAAGCAACCACAGATGTGAAAGGGAAAAGTGGTGTCCTCAGCACACTGTCAATGGAGCTGTAATCAAATTATCAGGAGCTTCCATGGCTGGAGGAATTAATGAGTCAGGTTTGAAGCAGGACAGGTGTGAAGGACAACACAGGAGAAATCTCAAAAGGAGACACTTGTACGTTAACAGATGGCTTGTGGAGGGTATTGTTGTGAGTTACTTGTCAGTGAGAGTCTTCTGTGGGAGGGTTTTGCCTGATGCCTCATCACCTCACAGCACTCCCAGGGACCTCCTTCCTCTGGTGGTTTGTGTGGATCCTGGTCATGCCATCCTATGTTTCTGACTTTCCCTTTTCTCTGCAGCACCTGGAAGCTCTGCTCCCTAGGGCCTCTTTTCTCACTAGCTCTCGTTCCTTTGTTTTTCTATTTTGCTTTTGCTCATGAGTAAGTGAACCAGATGAATATAACCTCTAGAGAACTTGGTCTCACAAAATTTGGGGTTCGCTTTAAAAAGTGTTTTCTTTGACTGGGAGGCACCTTTGCCAATTTTCATTCTCCCTTTGCTCCTCTGTTTTGTAGTCTCCCTTGCTTGGCCTTGTGAATGCCCAGCTGCCAATTAACGTGTTTTCCCCCTGTTTCTGTCAGTGTTGTCAGTTGGTTGTGAATCCTGAAGAGCAGCTGAGCTCACATGCCCTGCATTTCAGAGAGCTTTTTCAGGACTGGCCAGTAGTTTGCAGTCATACTCACCTCTGTTAGTGCCTGGACGACCCCCTAGCTGACCAGTGTGATGTATCCAATACTTGGATGGAAAGTCTTCAGAGAAGTCCTGTGTGCTGCAAAAACTGCAGCTGGTGATTTGGTTGAAAGTGCTTTTTTGTAACAAATGCATGCCCTGGGCTATGTGACTCTTCTTGTTGGAAGCAAACGAAGATGCACAGCCCTTTATGCCAGAGCTGAGGTGACAATCCAGATCTCCTGGCCTCAATCCATTTGGGGTAACTGCCTTCTTCCTGGGAAGTGTTTTCAACCCACCCCTGTCGGATGCATTGCCATCACTTCCTGTGCTGCAGCAGTTTGGGGTGGCAGTACTTCATCCATGTCCAAAACAGTCCTTGTCACTGCTCGTGCTTAGACCCTTTTGAGCCTTCTTTGAAAGATAGTGTGGCAAAGCAGGGAATTGGTGGAGGGTTTTAAATATCTGTATATTTACATATACATATGGTACACTTACTGGGACTTGTTCTGCTGTTAAGCTCTCCAAAAGCATAGCCCTCGTGACTTGCTGATACAGCTTCCAGGTGGGACCTCTCCAGGGACACCGGTGCAGGTTGACCTGCTAACTGTGTAGGTGCAGGTGACATTAAGCACAAACTTTCTGGGTGACTTTATGACTGTTTTGTGGGCTGGTGCACCAGTAAATGAGTGTGGCAGTGCCTTTTCACATCACAATACAAAGGCTGTGCTTCTGGGAGGCCAGGAGCGTGGCTGCCCATACTGCTCTGTTCTCTGGTGCTGTGGCTCTGGTTGGAGCTGGGCTGTGCTGACGGTGGCACAGCAGGCTGGTGGTGTGTGCAGGAGAGCAGGGTGTGGAGAAGGGACTGCCCCTCGGCAGCTTTTGCTTGTAACTGCAGCCAGGACAATCGCAGAATGACAGGAGTTGGAAGGGGCCTCTGGAGATCACCTACTCCAACTCCCCTGCTAAAGCAGGTTCATGCAGGGTAGGTTGCATAGCACCACATCCAGGCAGGTTTTAAATATCTCTAGAGAAGGAGACTCCACAAGCTCTCTGGGCAGCCTGTTCCAGGGCTCCGTCATCCTCATGTCAGAACGTCAGACCTGGTTTTGGGGAGACTGATATCATCGCAATTTTTAGGACCTGCTGGGCACAAGGACCTAGCCACCACACAGCGTGATCTCCAGTAGTTTGTAATTACAGCACTGGGAGCCCAAGGAGGTGTCTTAAACAACATGTTTGTGATGGTGCTGTCAGGACTCTCAGAGATTTCAATGAAGTTGTCATCCTCCCCCTTTGCTGTAGCCTGGGAAACTCTGCGGTGTTGGGTTTGGGTCTGTTCGGGTTATTGGAAGCGGTGTCTTGAGTTTGACCCTCCTGCCTTGGCTCTGTGTCTCTGTGGTGTGATTTCGTGGCTTGTGGGGACCACAGCCAGAGCCTGTTCTTGCAAGTAAACCATATGCCAGCGTACCCACCTGGGTACCAGCAAAGCCTCCCTGGCTGAGCAACGTACAGCTGCATGGGTGGAGAAGAGCGAAGCCAGGGACACAGGAAGGACTTTATTTCCCACTGAAGTCCAGGGAAGAGGAACAGCAGCTGTGACTTTAGCAGCCCTCTCTGGGGAGCCAACTGTGCACTCATCCAGAGTGACACAGGGAACTGGGGTGATGACTGGAACCCTGGGTGGGCGTCGGGGCTGCAGCTGGAGGGGTGACCTCAGCGCTGTCAAAAGACATGGTGGGATCTTCGAGGTGCTGGGGTGGTCGAGGTCTTTCATGTCTGCACGGGCCACAGACTCACTCGGCCTGGATGAGCAATTACTGCCTGCCCAGCATTTGGAAGGTCTTATTGTGCAGGTAGGGTGTTTCCCAACAGAGCTGAACGTGTGTCTGTGTACTTGTCTTTCCAGGTCACACAAGACAGCTGGAACAAGCAAGCCCAAGACCATACTGTGGGTACTGACTGCTGGGAGCTGCGGTTCACAGTGCTTCAGCCCGCTATACCAAGGTTAGCACGCATTCTGTCATCACCATTTTCTCTTCCTTCACCAGGGCTCTGTGAAGAAGCAGGAGAACCCTGTGCTCTCCTCCCCTTGTCCTGAAGGTACGCTCAGCTGAGGTTCTCCTGCAGCCTGGGCTTGCTGGGTGCTCCTGCTCCTGCCTCCCACGTGGCTGGCAGTGTGGTGAAGGGCGCCTGGATGCGTGTGACCGATGCTGTTGAGGGCATTGAACCCCACTCACAGTTGTTGTAAGCTCAAGGACAGTGTGTTTTAAGCCCTTGGGAACTTCCGTTCTGTGCTGCTTGCTGCATTTATTCTTCTGTGTACTGGTACTATCAAATGGGAGTGTTTCCCAGCTGCTGGTCTCTGCTGCTTGCTGTCCTTCACCTGAACAAACAGAGCTGAGACTTCACCCAGAGCTCATGACAGATGTGATCCTGCTTTCTATCAGAACCGGGTGGTCCCTGCCTGCATTTTCCCAGGATATTGTAGTTCAAGGAGGCACTTGATCACAGTGTATGAGGCTTAGAGTGACAGTGAAGTGTTTCAAGGGAACTGGTAGGCTTTGCATTGCCACTGTTAAGAAATATGAAGCTCAGGCCCTTGCTTCTCCAAGGTAACCAGCCTGGAGCAGGCTGAGATGGCTGTGGGCTTCTTGCCTGGTCCTGGTGCCTGAATGGTTACGTGCCTGCTTGGGACCCCACAGTGCCTGCCCTGCCTTTGTGGTGTGCTCTCCGTGGGAAGGGAGCCCTCATCAGCACCCTGCCTCCAGGCTGAGCCCTTCTCACCCCAGAGCTCAGGCAGGCCAGGAAAGGTTACATGGGGAAGCTGCTGTTGAAGGAGTGTGGCTGCCCAGGTTTTGTGGCTCTTCTTTTGAAGTGTCTGCCGGGGAAGTTTGGGGACAGCCCAGAGACAGCTACAGACTGGGCCTCAGGCCATCTCATCCTTCAGCCTGATGCTGAAGTGTTTCCCTGTGGATGCTGACAGTCTGATCTGAGGTTATTTTCCACTGTTAGCTGTAGTCAGCAAGCTGCAGCTATTGCCCGTGAGAAATTTACTTTCTCACACACTGAGGGCTTGAGCTGTGAGAATGGAATGATAAACACCTGATAAACACTCTGCATCTTGGCCTTGGTGAATGTTTGGGTTCAGGGACCAATGAATGTACCATAGCAACTTAGTAGCCAATAAACCTTAGTAGTCAATAGTCCAATGAATCTATAAAAGACGTTTCCTGTAATAAAGTTGGTGCTATTCCTTCATCTTCATACACGAGTCTGTGTCGCCCGGACTGCCTCTACAGCGACAGGGCGCGTGAGGCAGGGGTGGGCTTACCTGCGACGTTAAAGGAAAGAAGGAAGGCAGAAGTCCTTAGCTCGTGTCAGTGTGTGCAGTGGACTCCCAGCCACACAACGTGGAGGCAGCAGAGCAGCCCCTTTTTCCAGCTGAGTTCTGTCAGTCGCTAATACCTGCTGCTTCTGGCATCTTACATCTCTCTTAGGGATGAAAAGAGATGTATTATGTAACTAACCGAGGTGATATCAGTGAACTTTTATTTGGGCTGAATTACCTACATTAGTTCAGTATAGGGCAGTTGGCAGTAATCTGGAAGCTGTACAGCTTGTGGAACCTTGGACAGACTTGCAGTGCCTCTGTCTGGGATGGGATGCTTTGCTGGCAAAGGGGAGGTTATAATCCTCAACAGAAGGTGGTCAGCTTGATATCCTTCAGCCTGCTCTTGGCATGTGTGGACTGCTATTGCCCCTTGATCTAACCAGACGATCTAGGAGTATGTCTTCTTTCCACTTGAAGCCCCCAAACAAATGCTGCTTCCCCTTGAGAGATGGGGCCCTGGGTTCCTCATGAGTATTGGCACTGGAGTTATGTGAGGAATCCTCTCTTTGCCCTACCATCTCTGGTGCAAGTAGGCAGGGCATTCAAAGATCCCATTGATGGGAGTGTTGGGACAGCTGGATCCTTGTTCGGTTCTCACTGCTCCCGAGAATGGAGCAAAGGATCATCTGCTGAGGCTAATTTTAGGTCTCTGAACATTGCCAGTGTCCCTCAGAGCTCCTATTTGTGTGTGGTCCTGTGGCTTCTTGCTAGGTGCTCTGTGTGAGTCTGTATCCTCGTGTGCAAAGGTTGAGGCATAGTGTCCCAGGGATTAGGAAGAACTTTGAATTCCTCACTTACCTAAGGTGTCTAAGCCATATCAGATGTAGGTGTGACTCCCTTTTCTTGGCCCTAGCACCAAGCACCCTTTGGACCTTGCTTTGTGGGTGCCCATGCATTGCATGATGGGGAGGAGGCTGCAGCTTTCCAGCCTTTTCCTGCCAAAAATGCAGCATCCTTCCTGTTAGCAGCAGTTGGTTCCTGTTGTCTTGAGTGGGCGCATGCAGTGCAAAGTTATCTTCCACAGAACCTCTGGGTGTGGAAATGCTTCAAAGCCCACAGCTGAGTGAGATGACAGCCCAGCTCTGTCCCTCTTTGTATGGCTGGATGGCTTCTTGGCATTTGCCTCCACCAGCGCAGCACTGGGCGAGGCCTCTTGGCCTGTCCCTTGTTTGCACATGCAAGTCTTTTGGCCTCTCCACACCTTTTTGTTTTCCACCTGGCTCAGGTGATTTTTTGAGCTTAGTTAGCACTGAGCTTTGCTAGGTTTCATGCTGAGGCAAGATGTGGCTCTGCAGTTTTGTCCCATCTTTATTTTTAGCCCTTGTAAGACATGGTTGATGGTATCAGAAGGAAGTTGCGTCGTCTCCTGAGCTGTGTGACTCATCGTGGATCAGAACTGAGGCTTCACTAGCTTTTGCTATAGACCTCAAGTGATGTAACCGTCTGTGGTGGGCACTGCTACATCTGGGGAAGGGCAGAATGGAGAGGGAAGCAGAGCTTTTAGCAGTTCTTTTTTATCCATCCTGTTTAGTTGGTGATTTATTGAAAGACATTGGCAGGTATCGCACCGGAGTGTGCTTCAGCAGGGTGCTCTGTCTTTGCCGTGCATCTTATATGCCTGTATGGGAGAGGTGAAGAGGAGAAATGATGTGCTTGCATGGTGGGTTGGTTAACTGCTTAGCAGCATGTAGCAGTGGTAGACAACAGTTTTTGGGATAGGAAGCAAAGCAGGATCCTCTCTGAGTTTCAAGCTACAGCAAGGTTTGGTGCAGCCAAACAGACCTCCCCAAAGTGGAGAACAGGCTGGGTTTGGAGAGCAGAGACTTAGCACATGCCTGCCCAGGCTGCAGCAATGAATCTGGGAACCCTGTTTCCAGCAAACCCGGTCCTGCCACAGGATAGAAAGAGCCTGACCTGTAGATAGCTGTGTTGGGCTGGGCTGGGCTGGACACGGGCTGTGTTACCACCTTAGGGCAGGCAGCATGGGATGGGCTGTGATGACACCCCCATGACAGAGGGTGTGGATAGAGGGGCCTCTACACCCCAGGTCTGGCTGCCCAGCTCTCCTGTGTCACACCTCAGTACTGGATGTGGTGGGGAGTGATGCACCTGGGTCCAGGGTAGGCACCTTTCCAGTGAAGCGCGTGGGAATCGTGGCTTGTGGGGGTGTGCTTCCAGCTCTGCCCCTTTTCCTTCCTCAGGGTGATGAACAGCCCTTTGGCAGCGTGTGGAGGCTTTTGGGTGTTGCGCGGCAGGTTTTGTGTGGGGCAGCAGGGAGGGGACAGCAAGGCTTGGGGGAGCAGAGACAAAGGAGGGAGGCGGGGGGCATGCTTGGGGCGATCGCCATGGCAACTCACCGCCAGCAGCATTGCTGC
>NW_008598017.1:8781-11792 GCF_000691845.1 Merops nubicus
CCGGCCGTGCCGAGGGCTTGGCACTGCCCCGCTCCTGCATGGCAGCCTGGGCTCCGGAGCCCTCCTCCTGAGGTGGGGGTGTCTTGTCCATCTTCTTCTGTCTTTCACCCCTTGCTGGGCAATGGGCAGTGACACGGTTAAGGGTCAAGGCTGCCCCCAGACCTGTAACAGATGGTCTCTGTTAACTCCCCTCCCCACCAAAGGAAAGAGAAAGGGAATAAGGGAGAGACACTTATTGATTAGAAAAGTAAAACAGTTTTAATGAAAATAATAATAAGAAAATGGAATATATACAGTATTGAACCCAGCTCCCCCGGATGGCAATACATCACTGTCACCACCGATGCTGGGAAGCAGGCCCTGGGGAGAAGTCACAGACTGGGCTCAGACAGAGTCAGGCAACTGGGTCCAGCAGCTGGATTCTGGAACTGGGTTCAGGAACACATGGCTCAGGTTCAAAGGCAGCATGGCTGGAGTCATGAGGAAGAAGCAAAAGAGAGGAAGGGGCTTGACACTCATGATCCCTCAGCTTTACACTGAATATGAGGGATATGGGCTGGAATACCCCACTGGTCAGTTTAAGGTCACCTCTCCTGTCCACTCCTCCCTGCAGGTGCAGCTTTACTCTCTGCCCCGCTCCGTGTGGTACACTGGATTTAGCAGTGATGGTGGTCTGAGCATTATCACTGCCAGAAGCAGACACTGTCTGCAAAAATCAGCTGTTAACTTGAGAAAGTGGTGTTAGTTAGAAGAGCTTTAGCTGAAAAGTAAAATCACTGAGCAGACTTAGTTCTGTTCTACCCCAAACCAGGGCAAGCAGGCAGCTCCTAATTGCAGACCTATTCTGCTTGAAGCCTTGAGTTACAGAGAAGGGCCAGCCAGAAAGAACTCAGCCTCTGGAGCTCTCTTACTCTACCATGAAGGAAAGCAAGTATTCTGCTGCCCTGGCTTGTCCTCAGCTGATCAATGTAAGTGGCTCCAGCCCTGTCTGCATCTTCCCAGGATGCCTGGCCCTGTACTGTGGCGTCCACCTTGCACAGCCAGTTTGCCTTGCTCCAGGGTGTCTGTACTCTGCTGGAGCACAGGTGCCCTACTGAGCTCTCTGATACAGTCTGAGACCATCCTCTGGGGCAGGTGAAGGAGAGGTTAAATCTTTCTGAAGCTGCCTTGTGCAGACCCCTTGCTGGGTGCTGGCAGAGAGCTGGCTCCTGTTGCTAAAGGAAGCAGGGAGCATTGTGCTGCCTGCTGCTCAGAGAGAACAGGTCAGGGAGCCAGCTCCAGTTTGGCCATAATGTGAGTGTGACTTAGACCTGACCTGTCATCCATGATGTGCCTCAAGCCCTGGATGTGAGCCAGGGGGAAGGGACCGGCTGGCAGCAAGCACATCTTGCCCATCTCAGTAGGGATGGCTGTGTGAGCTGTAAACCTCTCTCGTTACACCTCTCAAAGGTCAGTGTTTACAGTGAGCTACAACGCCCAGCCCAGAGCGAGAGGGGAAGGAGCCTGGCCCAGCTCCAGAGGATGCTCTGAGGTCAGATGTGTGGGGGTGCCATGGGGTAGCAGATGCTGCTGAAGTGCCTGTGGTCAGAGTTCATCTGGGACTAGGACGTTCAGGTAAAACTGGGAGAGAAAGGATGCCTGCCTTTGAGCAGTCCAAATGGCCCTGCACTCACAGGTGTCACAATCCTTGCCTGAGCATGACCCCTCCATCCAGCTCTGAACCAGGGTTCAGAGCCTCAGAAGTTCCCCTGAAAAACCATTTCACCATTTCCAATCCACCATAGTGACCATCTTGGAGCCGGGGTAATTATAAGATTTGTTTAGACTGTCCAACACCGTCCAGTGCTACAGCTCCAGTAATTTTAAACTCCCAAACAGACCAGACTTGTTTGTAAAATGTGCCCTGGACTCCAGACCCTAGTGTTCCCTAGAAGAGCAAGCAAGGAGGTGGAAGCTGGAATATGGAGCCTCTGGGAGAGGCACCCATGGCAGACAGTGGTGTGCCTCCTCCTCCTTGCTTCCAACAGGATCCTTCCCGTTTTGGAGAGGAACAGCTTGCTCTGGAGTGGCAGCTGGAGGAAGCTGGAACACTGCACCTGGCGCAGAAGGCAATTTCAGATCAGCAGCTCCAGCACTGCTGTTCTCCTGTGTGACCTTCAGCACTCAGTGTGAGAGCTGGTGTTACAATACATTAGGGTGCAGGTGATGTGGGAGCGTGGCCAGAATCCCTTGAGCCAAACTAGTTCTCTGTGCCCCCGCTTTCACAGCCTCTTGTTTCCCATCTTTCCTCTGGACTGAGGCAGAAAGAGGTGCTATGAAATATGATGGAGGGGATGCAGAGCCCAGCAGATGAGTCTCTGGGTTATGTGTGCGTGTTGGGGTGTGAATTTCCAGTTTCTAGGGCAGAGGGTGTTTTCTCTTTTGCCATTTGGACAGCACCTCACATGCCGAGGTCCTTGCCCAAGACTCAAGCTCCTGGGCACCGTGACCTGATGAGTTATAAATGTGTCATCTCTGACGTGCTGCTCCCTCTTTTTCTGTCTTTCCTGTTCATACCATACACTTGTGGGCTCGACTGTCTTCTCAAAATTTAGGGACTGCAAGTAGAAGCAGCCACCGAGTCAAAGGTTCCTCCTGGTCCCAGTGATCCATCTGTTCTCTGCTCAAATCCCCAGCGCTGCTTCCACAGCAGCAGCACAAAGGAACAGAAAAGCCCAAAGGCAATGGGGTCACATACTCTGCTCCTGATTTGGGGAGGAGTTAAGACAGGCAGTGCTGGAATAAGCATTTAGGGAGAGGCAGCCAAGAGAGATTTCCTCCTGGCTGAGCTGTGGTGTTGAAGTTTGGAAAGTACTGTGTGGGTTACGTGCTGCTGCACTGTGCTGCTGGCCTTGGGCAAGTCCAAGACACACGTACCTGCTACCAGTCAGACAGGGACACAGTCCTGAGCAGTATCACTACGAAAAAATGGCCAGTGGACATCAAGAGCAACCTTAACACTGCTGCTACTG
>NW_008598017.1:11808-12600 GCF_000691845.1 Merops nubicus
GAGCATTTGGACCACGAGGAACCTTTGACTCGGTGGGTGTTTCTACCTGCATTCCCTGAATTGTGAGAAGATAGCTGAACCCAGCAGCGCTGTACAGATTGCCCTATCTGGAGGATGTGTAAAGAACAGCTTGCAAGAGCCAGCTCTTTGCTCAGCTCAGACCTGAGGAAAATGCCTGCACTCTGTGCCCTGGGGTTTTCTTGCTGGCAGTCAGCAGTGCTGTAGCTGTGCAGAGAGCACAGCGCAGGCAGGTTAGCACAGTCACTCCTGTCCTTTTTATACCAGTGTTTGCATTACTGATGAGATTAGCATAGCTGGGCCAGTGCTGGACAAAGAGTGTAATTCTCAAGGCCCTCTCTGCTGTGGCTGCCAGCAAAATAAAGCAGTTACGGCATCAAGGAGGGGCTTTGCTTTCATTTCATCTTCTAGGAGCAGCAACAGCTAAAAATATGAGCAGTTTTTAAGGAACTAGAATATTCTCAGGCTTTTTTGTCTGCATCTGGTCTGCCAGCCTTTCCCCTGGGCTGACAGTCTGGGATCTTAAGGTATTTGCAGTGATCTGCCCTGGCCACGTGATAAAGAGAACACAAACTGGCAGCATCAATCTGCCACCCTGGAAGTGCTCCTCCTGATGCTGTGCCTGCTCCCTGTAACCAAAGGGCTGTTTTGTGGCTTAGATTTGTTGAGGAAACAGACTGACAGCTCCTCTCTTTCTACTGTGCAGCTATCTCTCTGGCAGCTCAGTAGGAATGATTTATTATAGATTACAGCTCTGTTTAATTCTGTTTCCCT
>NW_008598017.1:12633-18456 GCF_000691845.1 Merops nubicus
CTGAGCAAAACACAGTGGTGTTTCCGGAGGAAGGCTGCTATCAGAGGCCACCTCTGTAGCAGAGGCTGGAAGCAAGGAGGAACAGTCTACCCGGAAATGCCTGTGTTCATGTGCTGGTTGCTTTTGGGAAGGAGAAACCTTCTCACCCTTGAAAACCTCCTCACTGCACAACTCTAAATGTTGCTGATGGAGCTGCACCAGTGCGAGCGGTAGTGAGAATGCTGCCCTCCAGAGCCTGGGAAAGGTCTGACAAGAAGTGGTCTGGAAGGAAAAGTCAAAGTTTGTCCTTAAGTCCGCATCTAGGGTTGGTTGGTTTGGTTTGTTTTGGTGTGTATTCTTTTTTTGTGTGTGTGTGTGTGTTGGTTTTTTTTTAATGTTTTGTTGTTGGTGGTTTTTGTTTGTTTGGTTGGTTGGTTTTGTTTTGTTTTAAATAGTTTTGTTTGGTTTTGTGATTTTTGGTGCCTTTGTTTTGGTTTGTGCCTTTTTTTTTTTTTTTTTCCCTACCTAAGCCAAAAGGTATTGTTTGTGCAAATCCTTTTAAGGAAAGACCAGGAAATTTCCTTTGGAGTGAGCCTGCATGAACTCAATACATCTATGATGTGTGTTAACACAGAAATGAAAAGATTGTGCCATAAAGTGATAGGGGATAATGAGTTTAATCTAATGTTATGTTGTCCAGGGAGATAGATCTTGAGCAAGGGTATTTGCACTAACTTAAGCTTTGCATGAAAACAGCAGCAAATACCAGCTGAACCCGCTTCCCCTAGGGAGGGGTGAAAGAGTCTGTTTTCGGAGTCCCCAGGAAGGTGGAGCGAGGCTGGGAGCCACAGGACTGGGGAAGGATGCCATGAGAGTTGCATATGATCAGTGCTTAACAGGTGTGTGTTTTCTGCAGCTTGAGCTCTGCTTTCCCATTCAGTGGCCCAGCTGAACTTGGCAACGCTGGACTCATATCCTCATTGTGATCTACCTAAAAGAGAGATAGGTGGTGATTTGCTACTGCACCAACTAGTGTTTTTAAAGGATGCTGGTGTGGATGTACACTGCTGTGGACCTGGTCGTAGGAAGCTTAACTGGTAAGGAAGCACTCAGAAGGGTTTTTGGAGGTGCGTGGTGGAAACAGAGAGGCTGAGGTCAGTACCTGGCAACTTACCAGCTCCTAGAACTGGACCAGAGATCACTCTTTACTCAAACACATGAATCTCTTTTGAAGCATAGAATGCAATGACCTGCTCTGAACGAAGTGTGCAGTCACCTGCCAGACTTCTGGGAGCCAGGGCACTGGTTTATAATCCTCTATCTGCGTCTTAAATTGGATGTTTGTTTGGTTGGTTTTTATATTGAATATGAGGGATATGGGATGGAATACCCCACTGGTCAATTTGGGGTCACTTGTCCTGGCCACTCCCTCCTGCAGGTGTGGCTTTTCCTTTCTGGCCCCCTCTGTGTGGGATACAAGCTTAGCAGTGACCTTGGTCTGCATACCAGTCCCTGGTTGTAACTCTAAACATCCTAGCGTTATCACTGATAAAAGCAGGCACTTGTCTGTGAAAATATGCTGTTTACTTCAGACAGTGCAGTTAGTCAGAAGAGATTTAGCTGAAAAGTAAAATCGCTGAACATAATTAGTTCTGTTCTTCCCTAAACCAGGACACTGGGCCATGCTAAGTTATGTGCATCTGGTGCTGAGCCCTGCATGCTCCCATCCCTTCTGGTGCTGAAGAGCCTGTGGGTCAGTCCCTGGGGCCAGCTGTAGCCCAGCAGAGCTGGGTGCAGTCCGTACAGCCAGCAGCAGAGTGGGGCTAGTTTCTGCTTCAAGGGGGGTGAGAACAGAGAGGGTTTGTAATTCAGATAGCTGCTTGGTGTGACATGTGTGGGTATATTTATCTCCACCCAGATAAGAGTTTTCAGAGGTGTTGGTACCAGACTTGCTCTGCTCCCCATGGTGTGCTGGGGGCTGACCACCTGCTCTTCCTCCTTCGGGCAGGGACAGCTCTGTGCTGTGACTCTGTTTCCCTGTGGCCTGGGGAGCAGGGAGGGGTGGAGCAGGACAGGAAAGGGGCAAAGGGGAAGTTACAGCAGCTGGTAGGAAATGGCATGCTGGTGTGCTGCAAGGTGGCTCTACCCCATCCTCTTTTCACATGTGGTGTTTTGGAATGCTGCAGGGCAGCTCTGATCCATCCCAGCTGTAGAGCTGGCACTTTTGGGGTGCCACAGGGCAGCCCTTGCTCCATATACTGCCTTCTCCTGCCCCAGGGCATGCAGGGTGTGTGATTACAGACACTCCCATGGCAATGCTTCCCCCAACACGTGATTTGTGGGCTGCTGCTCGGGATGTGGGTCTGAACTTATCTCAGACAAGGCAAGAATCAGGAGTGCTGTCCCTGCACTCTCACCTGTGCCAGGCTGTGGAGGTGAGGGCATGGCATCCCTCACCATCTCTGCTTTGCACCTGGGCATGGAGGGGTGGCTGTACCTGGGAGCAGGGGTGATAAGGGGTGCATCCAGTCCCACCTACTTCCTTCATCACCCATGTTCCTTCCTTGTGGCCCCAAATCTGCCTACGTAAAGCATATTTTGTAATAAACCTGCTGAACTGAGGGCAGGCAGAGCAAAACCAGGCGACTATAAAGTCTAACCCATGCCCGTGTCGCTGCAGCAGTGTGGGGTACAGGGTCCCCACATGCATGTCTTGGTAGTAGTTTGTGCTGCTGATGAGGATGGTCAGAGATAACCCCCCACCCCTG
The DNA here is from genome assembly GCF_000691845.1 of Merops nubicus. Taxonomy (NCBI): domain Eukaryota; kingdom Metazoa; phylum Chordata; class Aves; order Coraciiformes; family Meropidae; genus Merops; species Merops nubicus. The sequence goes on from NW_008598017.1 coordinate 15,381, forward strand.
AACTCCCCCACCCGGTTCCCAATTGCGTCCTGCAAGCCCCCAGCAGACTGTCAGCACAGCTCTTTTGTAGGTGGAGGGTAGGTCCTGCTTCCCATAGATGCTGTGAAGCACTCTTTGTTTGAGGCAGTGCCCTAAGGGTTAAGCCAGGGTTGTGGGTAGGGTTTGTAGCTGGAACAAAGAGGGCTTTTAAGGTCTGTGTTGGGCTAGGAATAGAGGGAATGGATCGAGCCTTTCCCAGTGTGTTGAATTACAAAGGTCATGGAGACGTTTTGCTGAGAGGCAGCAGTGGTTGAAGTCCCTGCTGGATGTGGGGCAGAGAGAAAAGAAACTGTGAAAGTCAGTGAGAGCAACTTCACGGGGAGCTTTAAGGCCAGAGTGAAAACTGGAACTGTGTCCTGAGATGAATGGGTGTTGAACACAAGGCTGGGAGCTGGGAGGGCAGGGCTGTAGGCTTTGTGCAGGCCTTCGGCCTGGGATTTGTGGGTGATTTGGTTTTGGTTTTCTCCCCGGTATTGCGTTTCCAGCTGCCCCCATATATGGCACCTGAATTTGCAGCATCACTGTTGTAACCAGCACTTGGGCCTCTCCAAGCTGCTCTAACAAGATGAAGGCTGGAAAGGGTAAAAGACAATGCCTGCAAGGGAGGATCTCTCCAAAATGCAGAAGAGGAGACAGTCCCGGATGCCTGCAGGCATGTTTTGCTTTGACAGATGAGGGAAGTTGTCTTTTCAATGCTCGCCCAAGCTAAAACTGGATTTTTCGTGTGTAGTTAAGCAGGAAAGCCCAATTCTAACTGCTTTCCTAACCCCTCTGCTTACTGTCCTCTGCTCAGGGTGCCCCACGGGGCACAGCACTAGAAGGTCCAGAGGAAGAGGTGAGGGAAGGAATGGATGGCCGAAACCTCTACTTCCCTTCCCACAGCAAGGTGTGGAGAGAAGACATGGCTAGTTTGAGCCCCTGGCGTGAGCCAGCTGGCCAGCCCACCCAGGACGCCTACGGAGGGCTGCAGGATGTGCCGAGTCAACAAGAGCATCCCCTTGCTGAGGGTGGGGTCTGATCAGGGCTGCCGAGACAATAGGGCTTTCCAGCTTGCAGGAAGGGTGAGCACCAGCTGCAAACCACACGGTAGGCTTTCTAATTTTAGCAAACTTGGGTTTGTGTTAACAGCCAGAAAAGGCGGTTTAGTCCTTAAATCTTCCAGGCTGGGTTAGCAGGCACTTGGCCATTCAGCTCCATCCCCTGGCACGGGCATGCTCATCTAAGCTTTCACTTAAAGAAATTCCACATCTGTTCTTTATGTTGGATCAGATGACCTTGGATGCGATTTTTTGGATCTAAGGGCTGATGCTTCACTGGACTCTGTCTACAAGATGAAAGCTGGTCCCAGAGAATACTCTGTGAGGGTCACTGCAGCCACAACCTAAGCTGGCAGCCTGGAGGCTGCTTTACTTTTCAAGTACCATGAAGGGAGAACTGTAGGGAGCACAGAGCTGCTGTGAGAATAACCCAGAAATGTAAGGTTTGGCTTAGGGCTCTCAGAAACCATAATGTTGCCTGTTCACCTTGGTAGATGGCCTGTTCTCAGAGCTGTGCTCTGTGTGTCTGTCCTTGTAACCAGGAACACTTTCAGCAGAAGCATCAGCTTTGTGTAATTCTTGCTGATTAGCATCAGTGACATTGAGAAAGCCTGAACTTTTTTATCTGGTGTTGCCACAAATGCCCTCTTCTAATCCTGTCCTCTAGCATCACCTGTGCTGCAGAAACATGCTGCTGATGTAAAGGTGGGTGAAACAAATGGCTCCTCTCTGCTGACAGTTCCCAGCTCACTGACCTGAAACTTGCTATTTAAGACCGCAAGATCTGGTCACCGTTACTGTGGAGGGGCTCTCTGCCACTCAGCCACCTGGGCTGCAGAAGGGGAACACAAGGCAGTTGAAACGGATCCCCTTGGTGTGGGAGAGATGTCAGAAGCAAGAGCAGCTTGGCTGTCTCTGCTCTTCCCCCCCAGCCTGGCTGAAGGGGGGTTGCAGATGGGGTGTTACCCCTCTGCTAGTCACAAATGGGAGTCTGGCAGGAAATCATCATGGTCTGGCTCAAATCAGAGCAGTCCCTGCCTGCTCTAACTGAATTTAGGACACATCCCTCAGCTTCCCCTTTGTCTGGGGCCTAGAGCTGGCCTTGTCTAAGAGCCTACACGGGTTATTCCTGCTCTCTCAGAGGCTCCTAGTGCTTGTTGGGAAGCCCATCTTTTCAGTAGTGACAGGCTGATTTAAGCACGTGCATTTAAATTGCTGGGTCTGTCTCACTGGTGGCTGATGTGTTTTGTTCAGGTGCTTGCCCAGTGGTGTGTCCTGGGTGACACCATGACCACAGTGTTGGCCCTGCCCTTGGCCTTGCTGATGACACATGGTGAGCACTATAGATCTCCCCCACTGCCTCCAAAGAAAGGACCCTGGGGACTAGAGCATCCTGGTGAGAGGAGGGGTGGTGTACAAGGGAAGCTGCTAGAACCCATGGAACCCCATGTGACAAAAACTGTCTTTTCTTTGCCCTGAGAAGGGAGAAAGGCTCTGTGTGTTCATGGTGAGGAGTGGGAATGTAAAAGTCCACGGAGAACCAGCCGTTCTGACATACAGTCCTGAGCTTTGGCAGAAAACCATTCTTTCTCCCTATTAATAAGTGAAATCCCAGCCCAGAACATTGTTCCTCACTCCCTGGCCAAAGAATGGCTTAATCTGGCCTTAATTCCTGGGTGTCGGGGCCTCTTGACCTGTCTGGGGCTGAGTGACCCTGCTGGAGATGTGATGCTTGACTGACTTGTCCTATTGCAGCACCAGCAAGGCTTGTCCTGAGTAACCTGCATGTGTCTGTAGGCAAAAAGCTGCAGCTGGCCAAGCTCCTGGGTGGAAGGCACCAGAGCCCCTTGTCAGCGTGACTCTGACCCGTGGGACGTGGAGAGGAAAGGGCGAGAGAAAAGCCTGCGTCTGCTCCAGATAACTTTTCTCCTGATGGGGTGGGAGGTGGATGTCCCAGGCGTGACAAGCAGAGACACAGGCCCGCGGCCGTCACCAGGCGG
>NW_008598018.1:0-31360 GCF_000691845.1 Merops nubicus
AAACTGGTCCCAGCCCCTGTAACTATGCCAAAAGAGGAGATGAATTGGAATAAAGACAATAAGTTGGAATTAATAATAATGATGATGAAAATATAAGTAATCACATCCCTTTCACAGGCTGAAGAAGCTGCTTTAATGCCTAATTTGACAGTATTAGAAGCTTAACAGAAAATGATGTTCTTACAGGTACCTATTCAACAAAGGCGATGCTACTGGCACGCAGTGGGGAGCCAGAGGAGTAGAACACGAAGATCAATACTGCTGCCTATTTAGGAAACAGCAAGCAAACAAAAGAAAAGGGGGAAATGGCACTACACTGAAAATTGCATCACTTGTTTACTAGTCACCGACAACTCCTAGTAAATGTAAACCAAATGCTGTACTTGGAACTTCATAACCATATTGAATGATTGACCTTTGGATTTATCTCACATTTTAAAGCAAATTAAAAAATGTAATGCCTCTATCATGAAGAGCAAGACATCACAGAAGCCTGTTATGTCACAAGAACACAAAAAGTGTCAGCGGCTTAAGCAAGAAACTTTCTCCAAGAAAGGAAAAAGAAAAAAAGTTTCTCCAAGAAAGTCTGAATAAAATGCAACTTGCCTTTATGGCGGGGTGTACTGGAATCTAGAGGCGCTGCTGGCATCTTCGTTTTTTCATTACACTTTACATCTGTTTTCTTACTCCCAGGAGCGGAGCTCTGCTTTGGCATTACGTGGTAGTACGATGGAGCGTATTTTGAAGGGCTACAACCTTATAATGAAGGAGAGCAAAGAATTGTGTCTTGCGTTGTTGGTTACAAATACTGACACAAGTCTCAACAATAGAAACTCCATACCTCTCTCCTTGCGAGATGCTTGGATTTCTTCGCAGCATTGTTCAAAATTTTCATCCATTTCTTCCCTGACTATGGCATACGCAGTATCCCTCAGAGCACAAGCTCTGTGCCTAATGAGACGATCTGGAATTTTACAGTCAGAACTGAGTATTTTCTACAAGCCAATTAAATCCTTTATTTTGATTACTTAGAAAGATTTTTCTCTTTTCATAGGCAGGTACTGAAAGGGTATCTCAGTGAGAGTTTTCAGCATAATATAAAAGTTAATTGTTAAAGCAAAAGCACTAGTTACTTATCAATATTTATATCACAATTTCATGCCCCAGTAGTTTAATGCTACAACACTTACAACCTGCATCTCTGTGGATGTTTAAAATGAACTAATCCCAAGTCTACTGTCCACAGAAGACATTTATCAATTTATACACTTAGAATTTTTCAAAATTAGGGATAAAACGACATCCTTACCTCCAGGATCTTTATCTGGGTTGTACTCTAAAGCATTGCTACAGATTAAATCAATGTCTTTTAGAAAATCTCCTGCAGTTAGGTACTGGTGCAAGTCAATCTTTGAGAGAACTGCAGAAAGGTCCATGGGCTGTTTAATAACTGTGCCATAATCAGGTACCTACAAATCAAAAAAAAAAACATGCTCAGAGACTTAACATGGTGTGTACCAAAATTAATTATTTTAATAAAGTGAAATAAAGGACTTCTTAAAAACCCCAGATGTTTATGACACATTCAACGATGCGGAAATTAACCAATTAGTTTTTGAAAAGAGAAGGGCTATTTCAACTGGTTTTGAAAAGAGACCAGAAAAAGGAAGAAAAGAAGCAGGGAGGTCAGAAGAATGTGTGGAGCAGAGAAGGGAACAGTAACTCCAAGCAGGATTCATTTCACTTCTCTTCAGAAAATCACAGCAAATAAACTTTTCTCAGTAACGTCATCAGAGTATCTCTTCGTGGCAAGAAAGAGACTGCAAGAGTGGCACCTTTGAATGATCCATCCTAGGCATCTACTTTAGAATGACATAGGTGGACCCAGAGGTGCCCGTTTCTTTACTCAGACCATAGTAGGATTCTAATAACTAGTTTAGATAAGGACATCTATGTTTGTTTATATTATTCACATCTCAGAAACTATAAGTAAAGGGAAAGACAAGTCGGCAGATGCTTAGGGGAACAGGACTTTGCTGAAAGGCAAAGCTATATTAAACTACAGCTGACTGAGTAAGTCTAAGCCAGGGGCATATACTTCAATAAATTACATGAGAAAAGGAAGTGTATGGGAGGAAGACGAAACCACAGTCCTTATGGTTGGTTGATCTTATACTGAAGAGCCCCAGATGAAAGAGAATAGAATCTTAAAATTTAAGAACTGCTGCTTCTACTCCTTTCTCACAGAAACTGTTGACAGTCAGTTGAAAAGCTTTACACTTTTTAATAAAGTCCTACAGATACTGTTTGTAAAGAAAGATCTCTCTGCTTTTCAGCGCTGCAACATGCCTACAAATCAAAGCCTTTTCATGAGCAAACTGTTGGTATACGGTCCAACTGGACCAGATACCTGTTGGACCAGATGATTGTTGTAGGTCCGTTGCAACTGAGATATTACAAAGTTCTAAAGATGTTTTAGAAGGAACCTGGGGCTTTTAGTGAATACTCAAATATCAGACATTTGAGAGCCTCAAGGAGTCAGCAAAAGTAGAAGCAAAATTCACTTCCTGCTTCTTGAAAAATAATAGTAGTACCATCCTAAAAGCAAAGATAAGCCTTCCTATAAAGAGCACACAAACACTCAGAAATACACACAGAGGGATTATGAACAGAGACATATAAACCGGTATTACAGATCAACACTAATTTACCTCCTCTGGGTCAACAGGCTTTGTAAATGCTCTGAAACGTCTGTCAACAGCAAGTCTGTGAGTCACATCCCTTAAGAAAATCCTAAGTTCACGCAACGTATCCTCCTCCTGCTTCTCTAGCCGCCTTATTTCTTCCTCTGTCAGCTGCCGAGGCTCAGGCGGCGGTGCCACAGGCAGTACTTCCAACGGCCGCCAAGCTTACATCAACCAAAAAACTTTCCGTCAATTTATGGTACTCAAATAAAAGCATACAAAAAGTTATTGATAGAAAATTACCAAAGTAAATACTGTATGGCTATTAACTTACAGCTAGAGAAGTTTTATATGTAGAATATCCTCACCTGCGCTGTTTTTTGACACGGGACATTTAGCAGCTTGATTTACAACTAAGTCCTCAAAAAACATTTTTCTTTCTTCCTTACTAGGCAACTGGATTTTGAAAACTTCATAATCATTAATAAACAATTCTTTTATCTAAAGAGTGAGGAGAAAAGATATTTCAGATATAAGGCCACATAAATTCATATTCTATTCAAAAAAGATGAGTACCTTTATAAATTAACCTGAATAATCATCTGGAGAAGACAAACTGAAAAATTATCTTCTTGGCCCTAAGAGGCTAGATTTTCATATGTTAGCATGGCAAATTAAAATATCTCCTCTAAGGAATACCTCTCGAGTTAAAGCTCCATGAATGGACCACATGATACACTGACAAAGTGGTGGGATTCACTACTTCCAAGACTGCTTATTTTGTACTTAACCTGCCTTGCTCTTCTTTAGTTTGAATCCTTATGGCTACAGAGGGGAAGAGGCAGGGGTCAGCAGACAAGTCTGGGCTTTTTGGTAAGGTGGGTTTTGTTTTTTATTTAATTTAAATTAGGTGTCTGAAGTTGCATACTTCCAAGTATCTCAGGCAAAAGAATTGGAGCAGCACATTCACATCTTGAACACCTTTCTTTAACACACACTCTCAGATTTCTAGAAAGTTAAGCATGTACTCTTACTCTATTTAGTTAGGAAATACAACTAAAAATTGATTTCCAAGTTAATTAAACAGAAGCTAGACCTTAGCTTTCTAATTTGTAAAGTTTTCACCTATATGAAGAAAGAAATTATATTTCAAGCACCATATATTCTTACCAAGTACATACTGAACCATCTTGAAGTCTCAGGATTTACTAGCTTAAGTAAATTTACACTTCTGTCTAATAAGCATGAGTTTGTGAGAAGGGAGAAAAAGTTGGGTCAAAGTCAATCTCTTTACTCAGAAAAGACTTCAGAAAAATGCTACCAGCATTGTTTTCTCTAAGGAAATTTTCAAAGGCCTGATTAAGGTGCCTGAGTAATAACAGTATGAATTTGCTTAAGAGTGCAGAGTACTCTAATGCTTAAAGGATTGATACACTATCTAGAAACTGAATAAAAAAGTATCAACAGAAATACCTCTTTTGGGAGATCTGCATGACACACATCAGATGTTGCAAGCAGCAAAACTGGAGCAAATGCTGGAATATTCTGCAGTAGTGTAGTAAAAGTAGCTTTCAATGTAGCTCCAACAGCCTCCCACCACAAATGGATATGTGGGATATAAATTATACTTGGTGCTGTTCTTTGAGCTTCTCGCATTAACTGGTAAAATCAAAGGTTGGATAAGTAAAATTAAATCATGTAGAATAGGCTAATAAATAACTATATACCAGTCAAACTACCTTACAAAATAGGAGCACATGAAGCCAAAACATCAAAACAAACCCAAAAAGAACAACTCCTTAACAGTAAGGTAATATTTTCACTCTGACTCAAATATAGACATTTCTACTCAGACAAAACCTGACCTGAATCTTTCCCCAGGATAAAACTGCTTAGGTGTAAGATAACTCCCAGAGAGCCTCACAGCTCAGCTGGCGTGGTGGCATGCCTGAAAATACAAGACTAACCCTTCAGCAAGATGTGTCAGATCACCACCCAACTGTGACTACAGTATTTCCAATGCAGAGTGGGCGCATATCCCAGTCAGTCTGGAGCACAGTTTGAAAAAGACAGACCTATGTGAAAAGATGGGGGCTAAGGCCATATAAGAAGCCTGGTTACTATCCATAATTTCAGGTACGTTTCATAGGAGGTGACCAGTCTTTAGCCTGCCTGAATAGCTAAATCACTCACAACCCAAAGGATCCATCAGAACAGGTTACATGCTGAAATGCTGGGGGTTTGAACCCCGATCCCCGAATTAAGGTGGACATATGGGTGATTCCCACAGCCCTTCATAAAGAGGGGGTGAGTTTGCCTTATAGCTTCCCCCCAGGGTGCGGCCGGCCCTGCAGGGAGAGCCAGAAGGGAAATGAGCCCCAGGGGTCCCACATGGAGTTGACAAAGGTCAGGTGTCTGCTTGGGGATAAAAGCTGGGACCACTTGCAGGGAGTCAGGAGTGTCTGTCTGTGGAATGCACTCCACAGAGCTTCGTGGTTCAGGGCAGACCTCCTGACTCTCCCTGGAGCTGGGCCCCAGTCTGCTTAAGACCTTTGCGAACGCGGGAGTCGCCAGTTGGGCACCTTTCTCTTATGTATTTAACTGGCTGGTCTGGCTGTTTCCCATGCCAGCTGTGGGCAACCTCGGGTCTCTGTACCACCTGTTGTAGGCCAAGTTACGTCCTTTGTGAGATCGTTGGGGGTAGTGTCAATTATGTACCAGCTGATTGATCTGTTTGTACCCCCAGCGATCATTCATGCAATGTCCTTCTTGTATACAATACAGTCTGTGTATTGGTTCATCTTCCTGCTGGTGGTATCATTTTTGTTGGGCCTGGTCATTGGCAAAACACATGCTTTGCAAGACCATGAGCTGTTGCCTACAGGTGGTACCTCAATCACAGAAGAGCACACACAACTACCACCTGAGGAAAGTGGTAACAGTCCTTTCACATGACGAATTTATCCATACACCCTCTCAGATTATCAGTGTTCAGGGAGTTCCTGTCACAAGATGGGAATCACATGTGGTATATCCAAGCAGTGACTAGACATGGCAATTACATGACTGCAGATGCAACCATCACTTAACACAAAAATAATTGTTCTTTTGTGACAAAAGAGTATCTAGTCATGTACTTTGTCTCAAATGCTGCTAACTAAAGGTCAAAACATTTTAATACAATAATGCCAAACAACAAAATGGATTTCCTGCCACAGAGTAAAATAGAAAATGGCACTAAATCTGCTTTTAATTTTTTTCCAGTTAAGAAAAACACACCTATGTACAAATGTAAATGTTCCATGAATTTTAATGCTTTTACTGCATACACCACAGCAGTACAAGCCATTTATGTAAATGTAAAAAAAGAAACACCTCTTTTCCCCCAGACCGTGATTATTTTATAAACATAATGAAAAAGAGGGGTACATCAAAGTGCATGATGCCGTCAGGCTGATGCAGAGTCATCTACTGGGAGCACAGGTTCTTAAGCAATGAAAACAACTTTCTGGATCCTGCTGAGACTGCCAGAATTTCTTGCCATAAAGAGGGGTTTATTAGCAGCCCCCCAGCTTCCTGAGCTCCTAGCAACATTCTCACAGTTCAGTCTGGAATGGAAAATACAGCCATGTGGAACATCCTTATTTGGTATCATTCAGTCTAGAAGAAAAATGGATTTTGATACAGGAGTGAACATTCAAACCAGGCCACCTCCATTAACAATGAATTTTGTTTATTTTACTAGCTTATATACAGTTAATGAATCCTATGAGATTAAAAAGAAAAAAAGATACCTGTGCACATGTTTCTTCTGGTGATGTGACACTAACAAACAAAATGGAGAGGTCTATTAGATAAACTGGAAACTTTTCCAGGGCATGTATTACTGCAGGTGCTAAATGAGAAGCTTGTCCATATCCTGGCTCTCCAACTAGTAGGAACCGTGGCCTGCAGGATGTTGGCTGGTAATAAGCATTTCTACAACAATAAAAAGAAAATAAGTTTAAAAATGAAGTGATGAATAGGCACACAGATGTTAAAGTTTTTTTATCATTTTTTTCTGGTAAATACTCTTTGTATTTCAGCAAATATTATTTGGTCTGTGATCAGGAAGACCATTTTCTTACAAACTTGTATCATACCGCTCCTAAGAAATGCTGCCAATCCCCAGCATGTGTGCTATTTCTTTGGCTGGATTAAGTAAAAGCTTTTAAATTCCACAGGGGGACTTGTCCATTCTCCTGTCCACTACTTAACACACATAACTGGCCAGTAACCCGATATGGAGAATAACAATTCTCTCTCTCAGCACACACCAATCTGAACCTCCTCATCACTCTATTTTCAATCACCAGTTTTCAGTAGGTCTTGAGTTTAAGTAACTGTGAGATCTCTACATCAGTCAAGTTTAGCTGAAATTTGGTCATCGTTACTGGAGACGGTGGGAAGGAAGGAGAACCTTTCTAGAAAAAAAATTACCGTGTGTACTGAAACACATTAGCTGTATCTGAAGAGGTACACAACTGGACTGGTTAAATACAGAAGTACACTAAATACATATAAGATTTTTTTAAAAAAATTATTCAGTTATTCTAATGGTTTAATCTTTGAATTGTGTATTAGTTTCCTAGTAATCTTGCTTTACCCGCATGAAACCCGTCTGTGAAGAGCATTTGTTTTTCCCACCGCAATACCATCATACCTTCAACTAGCTGAAGTCAAATATCTTAAAGATCTAACCAAGCTCAGCAGATCAGATTTTCTGGACAGAACAGCAAATGACACAAATAACTGACCCAACAGTGATGACAATAGTTATTTCTTCAACTGTTGGCTTACATGACTTCCACATTGAGATGTCAAAAGCGTAACACAAACTCTAGTACATTAAAGATACAAAATGCAGACATCAAGATTTTTCTCACAGCATTCTAACAAACCATTCCTCAACTTTGTTTCTGCCATGTAATTCACTACTAGTTTAACAATCCTGGAAGGCAGAAGGAATCCACAGGGTTTTTTTCAGCTACAAGGACAGACATTTCTTCAGTGTTGAGTCTCTCAAGGAATACCATTGATTAAATCAACACGTTCTAATAGTCTGTGGGTGACTTACACTTAGAAAAAGAAGGCTGGGCCATTCAGTTTGATGGGTTATGGCAGTGTACTCCATTATAACTCAGATGGATCTTCATGTTTAGTTCTTGCAAATACTGGTCACCCTACACACACATGCTTCACTCCTTCACCTAGCACCCCTCACACCAACACTGTTCACAGACCCAGCCATCTTAAAAATGAAAACATGAAGGGGACAAATGCTTACCTGGTAAAATTGAGAAAGTTTTCATTTTTTCTACCAGGCATTTTACCAGTTGGCTTATCTTCAAAGATTGATGGTGCTTTCTCATCACTGTCAATCACACCATGTCTTAAAATATGATTTAAACTGTCTGAAAGATACAGACATTTGTTAACTTTCCTGAGTAGTCCATATCCTGCTCTAACATTAATACAGCTTCTAAATCAGTGCCGGACACCTCTTATCTTGTATTTATTCATCTGAGGGCACATGCTGAACACCATTTTCCAAACAGTTAATTCTACCTCAGATCTAAGGAGACCACATAAGTCTCTACAAATCTGTTCTATGTCCCCTGATTTCCATAAAGTATTATCTTTGTGTTGGTGAAAAAGCGGGGAGTATTTATCCCTAGAATAAAGATGATTAGGAACAACTTCTGTAGTTCCTAGACACCTGAAAAACCCAACAAAAACACTTCCTTCTTCAGCAAGTTCCCCCACTGGATGTGGGGAAATTAAGTTATCGTGATGGCCACAGGCTTCCACTTGTCTGGGACTAGTGAGGCAGAATATACAGACTCATACATCTTCTAAATAAGGCTCCTCAAAGATCACTGAAGGAGGAGATAAATGAAGGTGGACAACAGAGAGGGGATGCAATTACCAATCCTCTAGCCTCATTGCTGCTGTTTTGTTGGTGGGTTTCTGCCCCTGTTTTACCAACACAAACCATTTACCAGCTCTACTGGGAGTAATACTGGTAGGATATTCTCCAGGGGTTAGCCTAATAACTAACTATTCAAGGATCTCTACTGATCAGGAGTGGAGTGAGTTTATCACTTTATTTACTCTCACCAATTGACAGACTAAACCTGATCAGGGCTGATGAAGTCAGGAGTGTGAGCTCACATATACTATGCAAACCAAGGCCCAAAGTATACACTACTAAAACATTCTGTCTCATGTGCACATGTACTTGCAATCACAAGCATTTCACTGTTGTTAAAAGTCATGATGGTTAAAACAGTATTTAGCTTAGAACACTTGTATTGTGGTCCTGACATCCTTCAGACAAGAATTAGAAACATTCATGTAAAAATACCCTTCTCCCCCTATTTAAATATAGATTTTGAAAGAGGTGCCTCATATATGAAACCTTAGATCCATCTCTACAAGTGATAAATGCTAGCCACTGTCAGAAATAGGGTGCTCTAGCAGAAGATGCACAGTTCTCGAGTCATTCACAGGTCCTACCCAGCACTGAGCTCACACATATTATAAAATTATACTATCATTATGGTCTGTGCATGTTGATGGCACAAACCAGAAATTTGTGCTTTGGCAGAATTTTAGAGAGGTGGATGTTCTTGTTATACCTTGCTGTTGGTCCTTCTTTAGTGCAAGCTCTGCATGGGGAAACACTCTCTGCAAAGCTTGTAAGATTCTTGCTAGTGTGTTTTCAAGCAGTGGTTTTAAAACAGGGGATAGCGCTCGCCCAGGTGAAGCCACCGCCCTCTGCGAAGCTGGAACAGTCTTCTGCATAGCCAGGACAAAATCCTCGGCTGTTATTTTAATAGAAGCGATATCTAACTGCAGCTTCTCACTGCTTCCGTATATCTGAGGATAGCGGCGGCGCAAAGCACTGAGGGCAGCTTCAGCACATAGGGATTTAATATCAGCACCACAGTAGCCTAATAAACAAAACAAGAATCAAATGTTATGTCACTTTCAGGCAACACAGAAGTCGAGGTCGAGGTTTCTGAAGCGCAGCACAGGAAGATTTTGTATGCAGACCAAAATTAACAGGTTATGAGAAAATGCCAAGAGTTACTGCACTGCAGTTTCGTCCCATGACTCACAGCCCAATATCCTGCCCTGATGAAGCAGCCTCCTACTCAAAACTTTGCCCCTGAAGAAGATGCCCCAAACCCATTCAATAAAAGAAAATTAAAGAAGTATCTCATTTTATTTGCTCCCAAGGTGTGCCAGCTGCCTCTCTGCCTCGCTCTGCAGCAAGGCACGAGCTCAGGTACTGCCTGGTACAATCTTAGTTTCTTTAAGGACGCTCACATGCAGTAACTCACTTTGTTTTCTAACTTACCAACACATTTTTCAGCTAGCTCTTCAAGAAACGTGTCCAGTGGCTTAGGGGTCCAGTCTCGTGTGTGAATCTTGAAAATCTCTTTCCTAGCCTGTTAACAAAATGGTTGCATTTTACTTTGCCTTAAGTTTTACCTTAAAATAAAATTAAAAAAAAAAAAAACAACCAACCAACCAACCAACACACAACAAAAAAACCCCTCACATTAATACAAGTACTTATCTGCTAAACTTCTAAGCTAAATTTTAAAGTTGTTAATATGCTCTCTGCTTTTTCAAGCAGGAAATGTAATAATTCTCAGGTTGTTACATGAAACTTTTTCTGGGGGCCTGCAGTGAAAGAAAAGGCATTTATAGCTTCTGTAAAAAATAAATTTCCACAAGTATTAGACCTAATGATTGTGATGAAAAAACTGTAGTAAAAAAAACTATCTGCAAACAGATTTTTCGTAAAAAAAATTTCTCTAGTTTAGAAAAATTTCATGGCGATAGTCTCATTAGTTAATCAAATTTGCTTTCCTGCTGGTTTATTCAAGGAAAAGAGTCCTAGGACTAATTTGAAATTGCTACAATTAACTACAAAGAAGAACAATAATTATCACTCAAACTACTGTCACAGATCCAGAAATTCAAACATTGCCTATCCTCATTTCTGATCTTAATAAGACTTTTAAGTATTTCCTGGTACATTGATTAATTATAGCAGATTTCTAGAATTCTTCCACAGTAGGGAATCATGTATTAGAATGGAACACCATTTCACCCTTTCCTGTTCCTGAAAGCAGCTAAAAACTGGAGACAAACTTTGGTGTTAAATACACTGTTCAGTGCACTTTTACCAGCCTTCAATCCAACAAGCATTTTATCCTTTTTTCCAAAAAGTGCTAATAAAAGAAGAAGAAATATCAGTGAGGGCCAGAGCAAAAACATAAAAACAGGGTTCAATTTTTGCACACTATCTTCTCCCCCAGTATTTTTTGGTTGTGGCATACCTATTTTTTCATTGTTTAGCTACTGTCATTGGACTAGAAGGTTCCTAAGCCCTGCACCTGTGCAGTGTACTTCACATCACTGTCGAACTCCCTGTTACTGAATACCAGTAAGAATGTCAGATCCCAAAGTACGTATAGGTATCTCCCAGGATACCCAGCCTGGGAACAATGCAACCCAGATACATCTGCTATCCATTCATAAGCCAAGAACTGAGAGCAAGAGCCTTTCAGAGTGAAGGTGACTAAGTGGGTTAATAAGTAAGCAAATGTGAACCACTTTGGGAATGAAAAACTTTCATTCACTCCAGCACTATCCTTGATAAAAAGTTTTGTTAGGAAAAAGGAATTTTTTCATTTTCAAGATGAGATAGCAGTAATCTACAGCTAATTCATACATTCATTCTTTCGTCAACATTTCAGTGACTAGCAGTGTCTCATTTTCTTGGCTGGTCACAGTGAAACGAAAACTCATCAGAGAACTACCTACTTGTTGAAATCACCTTAATCATATACACTCAGTAGCAGATCTGCCCTCCACAGCACAACGCAGTCTCTCCAGACACCCCTCTTTTGTCCAAGCTGTACAATACTGGTTTTGACATCAACTGCTCTGTGATACTGCGTTGTGATGTAGTTTGGGTATAAAAATGGACTTTGCCACATAAGCATTAAGGTTAAGTTCTGACCTCTCTATTTGGCAAGCTGAAGAGGAACTCTCGATCAAAGCGCCCGGGTCTTCGTAAAGCAGGATCTATGGAATCCAGCCTGTTGGTGGCCCCGATCACCACGATCTCACCTCTGCTGTCTAAGCCATCCATCAGTGCCAGAAGTGTTGACACAATAGAGCTAACAAAAATATAATTTTCATTCACTGCTTTAGTACATTTTGTTACGTTCTACATGATCTTTTTCAATTATCACTCAAAAAGGCCAAGCTTTAAATTGATGAGATTAATTTCACCCATTAGTGACTGACTCATTTTAGGACAGAAATAGGTAACACAGGCCTTGTGCTGATATCAAGCTTCGTGAATTGTTTTTCATTATTGTTTAAAAATCATATGACATTTAGAAGCATTGAATTGAAGTTTTCAGAATAAATGAGTGCATGACAAATTTAAAGAGGTTCTGGTCTTCTTTTCACAAAGACCAGGCACGCTATGTAAATACAAACAATGGACTACCTATGGATTTGATCTTGTTTACTGGACCGCACAGGAGCAAGACCATCTATTTCATCAAAGAAAATAATTGAAGGTCGCATCTGGTAGGCCTGGAATAAAAACACAGGAATATTGACAGAAGTAAACTAGTATTGTTTTAAAGAGAAAATGCATGAAAAACATTATGGTTGGAAAAGTCACTGGAGCATCAGAGACTTCTACTAATTGAGCTAATAGAGTAAGTGGCACAGGTAATAGAAGACAGCAGCCTATGTTGACCCACTGAGACACAGTGACAGGAAACAAATCATACCTGTAGTTTTTACAGCTATTTGGTAAACTCTGACAACAGAGCCAGGACTTAATTCAATTACAGGTTCTGGAGGCAAGCTTCTGTTATGAATTTAAATGACCATGCTTTCAGTCTGCATGTTTCCCTCTAGTCTAAATTCACCATCTCTTGTCCTTGAAATCTTTTTTTGAAGTTTTGTTTTGTTTTGTTTTTAGGTTCTCTCATTTGTTTTATTAATCTTTCCCAATATATCTCAAAAATTCAAGCCCTTAAAAATCTCATGGAAAAATGAAACATTGAAAATCCCATTTCAGTGGAAAGAACTGACAAAATATGAAAAGGAATGAGTTATTCTTAAATGTACTGACCACAGAGAATTACAGTTAACAACCTGGGGAGAGCACATGGCACATCTCAACCGTACCTGATCAAATAATAAGCGAAGCTGTCGTTCAGACTCCCCCACCCATTTACTCAGGCAGTCAGCACCTTTTCTCATAAAAAAGGCTATTCTCCTGTCACCTTGGCTACATTCATTAGCAAGTGCACGAGCAACCAGTGTCTTTCCAGTCCCTGGTGGACCATAGAATAGACAGCCTCTGGAATTAAAAATAAAACACAAAACATTAACAGAAGAAAAAAATACCATGGAAAAGTATCTAATACAACCTCCATCCCTAGAGCACACTCTTCTCTCCTAAACAAAACATTCCATCTGTAAAGCAGTGGTAAAGTCAAAACAGATGGAAGTTTTGTGTTCCTACACAATTCAACAAAACCACAAATGAAATGAATAAAGTAGATAATGTAGATGTACTAAACCTTGAAAAAAAGGTCACAGTATCCCAGAAGAACACTTCCAAAACTGCTGACAAACTAACAAAGGTGGTTAGAGAACATTGAAGCCAAACATAAACTTCAGCACAGAATCTGAGATTTGGCTAACTTATGAATCACCACTTCATTCTTTAATGATACACTGCATATATATTCTTATATTCACAAAAGGCAAGATTAGACAGTAAAGCATTTCATTCTCCCATAAAAAGCGTTAAGTTACTGGATTCAGTCTCCTACTGCTCATGAAAAAGGAGGAGGAAGCCTAAAGCTGGGAGGATATTTTGCATTTCCATATAAATATAGCCATCAACTAGAAAAGCCAATACACTGCTGTTTCAAGAAGCATTTCAATGAATAAAGAACCAAAATACAGAAAGATTTTCATTATTTGTAATGCCTTTAAAATTACTGAAAGCAAAGAAAGTCATTTCAATATACCATGATTGAGTTTTGCTGATGAAGAATATATAAAGCTAACATTTAAATCTCTAACAATTCAATTTTGTTAATGCAGAACTAATTTAGCTGTGCAAGAAGTGCACAGACTCTTATTTTAGCCCAAGCATAACAAGCACTGCAAGGTTCTAGTCAAAAGTCCTATCAATTCTAAAATTGTTACCTAAGCACTTGAAAAAAAAAAAACAACACAAAACAAACTCCCCCCCCCAAAAAACAAGGCAAAAAGAATCAGTAGGAGAGACAACTGGACTTCCAATTGACTACCACCAGATAATTCCTTCCTGCTTATAATCTAATCGAGTTGACTTGTAGATAGAACTCAAATCAAAAACTCCCAAACCCCACCTTTTAAAGGCAAGACACTTTGAAAGTATATTCTCATCAAACAGTAAATCTTTGAAAATACATATAATCTGGATTCCATCTATTTCTAAGAAATTACTACGCTAAAAAACCTCATCAATGCTGCTGAAAATTTTAAAGCATGGAAACATATTGAAACCTCAATTGAATATTCTCCTGAAAATAGGTGAATTAGTATTGACAGTTTTAAACAGAGTCTGTTACCTTGGAGGTTGAATTTTGAATCTCTCAAAGACTTCTGGGTAAAGCAATGGAAAAACAACCATCTCCTTTAAAGCTGAAATGTGGTCAGAAAGACCACCCACACCATCAAATCGTACCTGTTCAACAGAACACATTAGATGTTAAAGAAAGCTGTAACCTCACTAAGCTTCCATCAGAAATTACACCAGCACAAAGGAAACCTTGGCAATTTTCAAATTGCTTGAGAGAAAACTGTAAGCCAAGGTAGTGGTAGAGGGCACGCTACTGAAAGCTTTCATAAATGCTGGAAGCACCTCACTGACACAATGAACTAAAACTACTTACTGAACGATCTATTTGCATTGGATCAACATCAGCCAGACTTGCTCCAATTTTCATCCGATCCTTGTGAATTCCCTTCAACTCATTTTTCCGAAAGTTTAGCGGAAGACACCTGATTTGAATTAAGGGGAAAGAGAAAGGTGCTACCTGAAGATGTAGCTAGAAGACTTTTGCTTTATAACGATGGCAAATGAATGCAGAAAATCTTTGAATCTTTGAATGCAGTAACTTCCTACATAGTTAAATAGTCACTCAAATTGCTTTAATGTCCATGAGAATAAATGAAAATACTCCCTTCCAGACATTATAGTGAGTTAATTATTTTAACAGCTCTTAGCACTTACAAATACCCATGCCAGTCAACACAGCTCATATACGAATGCAAGCTTAGAACAAGTTATTCTCTACGTGGAGACTGAACTGCCCTTGGTCTGTGTGATAGAAGAACACCCCTAAAACACACTGACGTCTTTCAAAGACTTCTTACTTTGAAAAAATTACAGCCCAAGGGGATACTTGTTTCAGTGTGGATTAACATTATAAAGGGTGCCCACCACTGCTGGTCCTTCCTGAGGACTTTGGGATGCATGTGCCTGAAGACACAAGGCTGAAAAACACCAGGCTGAAAACTTACTTGTCAGATTGTTATTAAAACAGCTTTTCTAGAGTGTTTGGTAAGTAACAAAACCTCCATTATTTCCTCTGTAACATTTTCAGTTATAATGGTTTTCTTTCTCAATAAAATACTGTAAAGCACAGTAGCATTTTACATTACAAAATTATATAGAAGTGTTCATCTCCTCATTCCTGGATAGAAATCAAATTGCTTATTCAAAATCAGTTCTAAAAGTCCCACTTTAGAGAGTCCAATTACAGTTGTCAATACAAACAGATAGTATTAAACACTGCCGTAATTTAAAAAGTGTACAAGATGAAGAGGATAACACTTCATGATTAGGCAGATGCAAACTCTTCCCAAATAGGTTCCTCCCTCCCCTAAATCTCCAGTTTCATTAACCTGCTTAAATCTCTGTTATGGCTGTGCTTCCTATGCCTCTCAAAAGGCTCTTCATCATCAGATGAGGAAGAGGATGTGGAATCACTGTTGTGGGCTGCGTGTCTCCGTCTGCAAACATTTAAACAAACAAGTAAAAAAATTAAAGTACATGTTAAGTAATATAAAAACTTAAGTGAATTCTATCTCAGAATTTCCTTTCAGATCTGTTAAGTTTCCAGATCATCATGTTTTTTCTTGTAACAGCAAAATTAAAATTTTCTTTGGGAGGTAAAATGTTTAACTATTTTGCAAAGAAATTTCATAAACAAATTATTCCTTTTGTCTAATCTCTTCCTCTCATACATACACAAATCAAGTTTCACTTAGCATTACGCATCCACTCTGTGAAACAAACCTTTTTTAAGTTATTTGGCTTCAAAATCCTTTCCTTCTGTAACTAACTGCTTTCAGTGATGCTGGACAAAGTGCTCCTACTTAGCAAGAGATGGCATTCTCCATGCTCTAATCACTTACAGGATCCAAAACCCCTTTGTCATTACTATTGCAATTTATAATTTATTTCTTTTAGGATTTTTCCTGTTTAAGCATAGTGTCATACAGAAACATTAACTGATTCCAATAAGATACCAGAATCAGTGTTTGAGTGATGAAAAAGATCCATTAAACTCAACTACATTACCTGCAGTTTTCAGAAAATAACTTGTATCCTTCAATATTAAATAGTTTAATATTTTCAGAGGGAGATTCTGACTTCAGTTCCAGAACACAGGAATCTTAGTTGCACAATCTCCACAATTACCTTATCAGTGACCACAAATACTGCATTTTAAAAAAATCTAATGGCTAATAAAAAGTATAGCCTTCCTCACAATAGTTGTTCTCTTTATACCTTCAGACTTCCACAGCAATAATCACACTATTAATCTGTAATTGCCAATCTAAAAACCCTTGAAAGCATTATTCAGTAACGTGATTGTCAGCACTATTGATAAATGAGAACTATCACTAACCTCTTAGTTCCTTTGCAACAAGAGCTGTCTGACTCAGCACTTCTAAATGAGTATCTCTGTCTGACAGGTGAAGACCGGCCTGAAAAATCTATCTTACGTTGTCTTGGTTCTGTTGAAAGCAAAGAATTTAGAATAACGTTGGAAAGAAGTTTAAGAAAAAGTAGGATAACGAAGCAGAAAAATGTGATGAGTTTCATGCAACTCTAATTTCAGGGAAAGTTTCAAGTGATTTGTGGGGTGAGAAGGGGAGCAGATTTTTTTATTTGTTTTAAATTAAATTAGTGCACAGTCGAAGTGAAAAAACACACACCTGCTTTTAAGGAGAACTGAAAACCACAAGAGTAAGATTACGAAGTCTGTTTAATTACTATTCTTTCAGGATACAAAGGTATTTTTTTACTGAAAACCCACAGTAAGTATGCCAAATGTCAAAGAGATGTAATGCACACAGGATATACTCATTTAATAAAATTTACTTGGAGGATGAAGATAATAAATTTAAACAGGAGTGTGTATATATTTGCATTAAAAAAAAACTAGCTTTTAAGAGGAACTCTGCATATAACTTACTTGCCAGTGGAGCCTGATAGCGCTCAACAGTTTTCCTTTGTCGAAAGTCGTAACGCTTTCGAGTGTCTTCACCATCATCTTCTTTCTCTTCACTTTCTTCTGATGAAACTACCATACATCAACATAACACTACGTTTAAGCACTGTTGCAAATTCAATTAAATTAAACACACACTACACAGGTATCTGTAAGCTTTACTATTACTTTCCCATTGGTGACACAACAGATCTGATATCCTACAAACCCTTAAGATCAATTTATGCCAGACACATTCAAGAAATTAGAAAACACAGAGAAGCATACATGTAGATATTGCTCTGTCCTTGCTGAAATTGCTGGGTGACTTCTCACCATGCCTAGTAACAACAATTTTTTCATCTTGCTTAGCTAAGATACAGCTCCCATGAAAAACACTATTTCAGAAAGTCATTTCTTTATTTTGAGAGAGTGTTTCAAGCAAATATTTTTAATACTCTATAGTGGTAAGACTAAGCGTGGTAAGACTCATCTAGTTCCAGGTCCTAGTTCCGCCACAGATTATTTGAGCAATAACAGGCAAGTCACAGGTTTGAACTTCCTCAATGAGAAAATAAGGACAAATGCATATTGTTTTGCCACTAGCTTCTGTAAAGTAATTTCAAGGTTTTTTTCATGAAAGATGGTTAAGAATGCAAAAAAAAAGAGTACAACTATTTAGCAGGTTCCTAATAATACCCTCTCACATCAGTAGCTGGATACTAGGTGGGGAATGTACATGCTCTGTTCATCTACACGCTCAGTGAAATTAAGTAAATTTTATTCCTTGGAAAGCACTACCCTTTTCTTCACCTCAAAAGGTCATCCTTCCTTCTGAATGCAAGGTAAGTTACATAAGATATAGA
Organism: Merops nubicus; assembly: GCF_000691845.1. Taxonomy (NCBI): domain Eukaryota; kingdom Metazoa; phylum Chordata; class Aves; order Coraciiformes; family Meropidae; genus Merops; species Merops nubicus. Next base: position 18,202 of record NW_008598018.1, read on the forward strand.
GGCAGTACATGGAAAACCAGAAAATTATTTTGCTATCACTACCATCCCTAGTCCTCAGTACTCCAACACTCCTGTCACAAAGGCACGAATTTCTCTGCTTTTCAATTCCTCCAGTCATTCCCCTTGCTACATGCATCTTCTTAGACCAATACTGACACTTATATAAAAGTATATTTTCATTTTCTATCCTAATAAAATTGAATAGCTTTCACTTTGATCACAAATGAATTGCCCCCAACTCTTATTTCCCATTCAACATATATTTATAACTCCTTTCTTCCGAGTCTCCTCTGCCCAACACCCTGAGATCCACACACTTGAAACAAGCCATATAGTTCCTGCCTCTAGACTGCCCACGCCTGCTATTAAAGCTGCTGTTAAAGCCTGGAGTTGATATTCTCCTAACTAGGTCTCCAAGCAATTGGACAGCTGTCTTTCTCCTGTAGCAGTCAAACATCCATGGCACATTTGATAGTGTTTCTTTTTGTTAATGCTTTGCCCTACCTTGGTTTCTTTAGGTCACCTTCTTGCTGGACTCCTCCAAGTGTGCTCTCACTGCTCTACAAAGAGGTCTGATCACTAAGGTGTGTACCTGGGAGCCACAGGCTAGGTCTGAGCTGATAAGAAACCTAACAATAGGCCACAGACTAGTCTCTGGCTAATTAGGAACAAGATAGATCATCCCAGTGGTCATTAGCATCTCTACATCTAGCTTGAACGTTTCTGTAGGTCTCCATTGCCAGTGGTCAAGTCTTACACAGTCTGTGTAATATGTACAGTATACTGCCCTCACTGGGTATTCCATAAATCATCTTACACAAGTTCTGGTGCTTTGAAGGTCAGACAAACTATCAGGTGCAGGGCACAGTCAGTCAAACATACTGACCAGCAAATCAGTTACATGTGACTAGCGCTTTTTATCCCCTTGCCCCTCTTCTCCCACTCTCATTCCTCCCAAAATCACTTAGACCACTCCCTTGTCCTGCCTTTGGTTCCTGCCCTGAAGACCTCATAATAAGCCCTGTGTGAAGTGCTTTTTCCTGGCATCCCACAGTATGTCCCACCCCTAGGCAGTAATCCTTCAGACCAAAAGCTGACCTGGAGAGCTGCCCCTGGTGACTCATCCAGATGGGTTTCATGTCTGGACACTCAGGCTGACGGCTTTGCTGGGACAACCCCAGGAGGGGCCCAGACAAGCTGGGTATTCCTTCTTAATTTGTGTCCCTGCCTGCCATCATGCACCCCTGTGCTCCTCTGCGCCTGTGCAGGTAGGAATTCAATGGGCTGATGGCCATGGATGGGCCTGGGAGTAACCTGGCAGGGTATTATTTGGGCCCTCTCTTGCCATTGTCTCTCTGAGCTCAGTTGTGGGTGTCTAGAAGAAGTCTATCACAAAATCTAACACTGATCAACTCAACTACCACCACATCCTTTCCTGTCCTTAAGTACAGCCTTGCCTCATTCTGTTTTGTCCAGGAAGCTCCCACAAGGATTGTTGGATGGACTGTCTTAATCACAACTATCATTCTCCTTAAAACCTTAAAGTTTTTTTCCTCTCACTTCAAACATAAAGTTAACATTGCCTTTTACAATTTAACCTTATTCCTCATGTTATTTCCCACTGAGTGCCAGAATGACAGTTTCAATTAGAGGCCCAGACAGCAGCTGCCACAAAACTGAACAGCACTATCTTCTCCCCTGCTGATCTTCACGCTCTGGAGGAGCTTTCCATACACATCTGGCAGCCTACCTGACTTCTTGAAAATTTTGTGCTGCTCAAAACCGTGAAAACTGTCACACTCCTGCTACAGCAAGATCACTTGTTCTCATTCTGAGTAATACCATTAATTTCTTTGTATTCCCATCTGTCCACAGCCACCTGTTGTCTTTTACCTTGTAATCATTTTGGAAAAGCCCCCATGTCTTTCTGTCACTGAATACCTGTTCTGAGCTCCCTACAGTACTGCCCTACAGTCCAGGACTATGGCTTGCAATTTCAATAGCAATACAGATTTTTTTTAATAGCTGAAAATACGTAGCAGTTCAACTCATCTCATTTGCTCAAGACAAGGCTTTTGGGTAGAGCATAGTTAAGAAAATTTAAAATAGAGCTAAGCTACAATGCCACCTTGATTATCAGCTATTTCTTCATCAGCTCTCTGTATTTCTTTCTTTCCTTGGGAGTACATATTGAGGTTTTCCTAATTAAAAGAAACAAGAAAGATCAGTCACAAATATGCAGAAAACCTGATATGGGCATATTTGGTGCCTGTATAATACCATTATCAAGGCACTCCATACACATAAAATACTAAATTAAGGTACAGAAGGAAAGAATAGGAATGTCATTCTCGCATCCAGAATTAGTAACAAGAAATTCTGCTATAAAATAGGGTTTAGTACATGTGCTAGTTAAATACTTATCCAAATACAAAAAAGATCCATACAGGCATTTGAAAGATGACATACAAAGCACTATGCACAATTCTGGTTTAAAAAAAAAAAAAAAAAATCTGATCTGAACAAAACACTATGAAAGCAGGCTATAAAGATTTTTTAAAAATGAAGTGCCTGTCATTCAAAAGGACAGTAGAAGCACGCAATTGAATACAGCAAAAACAGAGGAAACATGATTGCTGTACATAATTTTAATGTAAGTTCCTCTAGGGACAGGGCTACTAAAGCTCACCAGCAAGGCTGGAACAAGAACAAACGCAGATAAAGCAGACAATGACGACTAATTCAGTTTTTAGTAGGAACTGAAATGAAAACCCAAGCCTTGAAACAGCTGTACATTTCAAAAATCATAAGACAATTCAGAAAGTACAGTCTAAGAAACTTATTTCAGCATATGACTGCTATTTCATGTCTTCTGAAGGTTATTTCTTCCTCCCTTAAGAGTGTACCTGTAGCATGACCATAACATTAAGATGTTAGATTATAACTGGAGAGCAAAACTAAATATTATTCTTTGGAAGAAATTCTTTCAGCTAAATTAAAACTAAGTAATTTCCCTCTGTGAAACACGCTGCTTTTATACATAACAGTAAAATAAATTAGTATCTACTTCTGCATCGTGGAACACCCCAAGGTCTTCCATCATTCGCCGTCTACGCATCTTCTCCATGTCATCCATTTTTTGCAAGACTGCTTCTGCAGTACTGACATAAAAAGTTTACATGTAAGAGCAAAGATAGACAAGTACAAAGAAAAAAATGTTTAAAACAGTACATATAATCAGTATGGTATTTTGATAAAGTATGCACAAAGCACTTCGCCAAGCACTACTTTAAAATGTTAGGTCAAATGTTTACTTTTTTTTAGAGACATTTAGGAACAAGCATTTGAGGATTTGCAAACATCAACCTCAAAACAGTGTACTTTCCTTTCTCATTGAACATGGTAAAAAAAGTTTTAGTAAGAAAAAGAGAACTCTGAAGATCATAGTAAGATAACAGAAAGAAATTATGGCAGTTTTTAACAGCACTTAAGTTGTTCTGCACGATAGATTTAAGCCATTTTTAGTTCATAGCCTTCCTCAGACTACAGGTTGGTTATTCTTTTCTTAACTGTAATTTAAGATTCATGTTGATTTTCCATTATTATATATGCTGGAGAAAACATCCCACTGCTGTTACAGTTTGCAAACCTTACAGAAAATAATGTCAATTTAGGCTTCACAAAGAGAACTGAGCTATGGACAGACAGGAAGAAACACAAGGATTACTTCACTTTGGCTGTATCCAACTGTCCTTAGTATCTTAACTCAACTGAGCATTATGAAAACATTCATAAGCATGGAAGAAAAGTTAATTAAAAATGAACATGCTTCTGATGGTAAGAGAATGGATTTAGAGGGCAAGTTAAATCTCCTGAAAGTTACAACAGAAAGTGATAGTTTTGGTTCACAAGACAACACACAAACCCACCCAGCCCACACACAAATGATGCTCTACTATGAAAATCTCTCCACAACTGGCAAAACAAAAGTTCCAGTTTAAACATGGGATGTGCCTAAATTCTTTACATATAACACACCCTCCATATGCATCCCCCCCCCACGCACACTCTCGGACTTGGAAGTCTTAAAGAGCTACAAGAACCCATTTCAAAAGAACTCAGGTTAAACAGCTTGATTGCAAAATACAAAGGCCCACACCTTGAATCAGTATATTAATAATTACAAGACACACCAGTGCAGGCAGAGGAGGAGACCCTACCCGATTAATGCCAACAGAATGTTAGCAGAGGTTGCTAACAAGACCTGAAAACTTGCCAGTTCTGCAACCCTGGTAGGACTCTACTACAGAGGGCACCTGCAGCCCAGCAGTTATCACAAGGACTTGTATACCTAGGGAAGTCTCAGCCTACATTTAGCTCTTGCTGACAGAATAACAATAGCTTTTCCTGTTGTCAAAAGAAGGAGAAAGTCCCTAGCACATGTCATAGCACAATGGCTTGTTAGTAAGGCTCATTTTAGCAGCTTTGCAAGATGATGAAAAGAACCCACTTACTTTGTTATAAGTTTGTCAAACAAAACGGATTCATTTGCAGTGGTGTAATGACTTTGTTGAAGTCTGCAGCTTTGTCGGACCTCCAAATTCCCATTTTCTTCATGGACTTGTTCCGCAGCCTTCGTATCAGTGCTGGTCTTCAATGTTCTGGTGACTAAAATATATTAATACAAAAACACTTTGAGACAGAAAATATGTTATTCCCTTTATTTCACTGTTGCTCTAGTAAAATGTAAAAACATCTGCAGTGGATTGATTTTTTTCTTTAAATATTGAATTAGAAGATATTGTCATGATCACAGCATTCAACTTAAATTACTTATGTTTAAACTACCTACTTAAAAACATGACTTGTATAGCAATTTTTTAACAGACTGGAAAGCCAATCTGATGAAAACAAGCACACAACTCTTGTTCCATGCAGGAGGCAAGTTTATTCCAGTTACTTCTTTCTAGAGAAAGTGAAAATATCAAATACCTCTCTCTAAAGTGTTTTTACTCCATTCATGTAAGTTTTTTTAAAAAAAATGTTCAAGTGGGAAGTCTCTTCTTAAGATGCATGTTTTTAGTACCTTGTTTAAGCATGCATCATTTCCATTTTCTGCATGAGGACAGGAAAGCTCTAGGAGAAATGCCTTGAGGGAAACTCCCAAACACAAAAGAGCTCAAAACACTTGCTAGCTTTAAAAAAGGATCTGCCCAGTATTCATCACACAGCATCCTTTGCCACAGGCCTGTTACCTGTTTATCATTAAAACAGTTAAGAGAGGTCAGTGAAAAAGTAGTAGATGCATTGCTGTGTTAGTATAAATACAGCTACACTTCTATCTCATCATCACCACCTGTAAAACTTTGAGTTCAACACTCAATCTTTTATCTTGCACAATTAGAATTTGAATTACTACACTCAAAGTGCATTTCAGGCTCCTTCCCGTGTTCAGCCCATGCCCATGGCTGGAAAGATGCTGCCTGGAGCTAATGGATTTCCCCAGCTGCCAGCAAGCAGCCTCACAGCACCAAGCAAGCTTGTCTGCACAGCACAGCAACTCGGTTCCAAAGTAAACCCCTGAACTTCAGTGACATCTTCCCCATTTCTGTGGGTTTGTATTCACATTCATGACTGAATTGTTTTTAATTCACATATAATACTGCAATATTCCCTCCTATTTGCCAGAACGATTTTCAATTAATTTGTGTCCTGCAGACTCCAGAAACCCCATGTCATGAAGAAACCTAAGCTAAGGAACATATTCTTTAGTGTCTAAGAGCAGGCTGGAATTCACACTGTGTTCTCCCCACGCCTGGAAGGAATTAACAGCATATCCTCCTACTTGCACCTACCTCTTTTCATAAAACCCTTAGGAAATTCACTATCTGTGAGATATCTAGTCTCACAACTTCAGGTGGTTTTGGCTGACGAGTTCAAAAGTTTCTGGGGCCAAGTTAAATAGACAGTGACCAAATGCAGTCCTTCTCAGAGACCAGGCTAAAAAGGAATTAGCACTACTTACCTTCTTTATATTCTTCTTTTTTTTGGTCTGATTTCAGCTTTGCCAACTGCCTACATTAAGAAAGACGACAGAAGAAAGGAGAAAATAATTATTGTATTAGAATTATTGTCTAGAAGCATGATACCGTATCGTATTGCACTGTATAGCTCCCCCTCAAGACTGGGGAACTCACCAAGGTTATAATCCAGTACTCCATGTCATGCAAAGAAAAGCCCAAGGACCACACGGAGGATCCAGATCTCGATTCTGCTGCAAACCTTACGTACACAGTTCTCTAAGGACAGACATGTCCTAACCTGCTAATCGTGAAGACTTAATAGGGCAAATAATACCTCAGCAACCAAAGTGGAGGAAAGAATTCAAAGGCACTGGGGAAAGACGCATGTTTTTTATACATGCAGAAAACTTTTACTAAGAGTGATTCTAGATCTAAGTTACTGGCACTGACAGTAATATAATTGTATTCCCCTGACGATTTTTTTCTGTAGATTTATCATGACATGACTCATCGTGCATGCTTTCACTTTTCATTCTGTAAATAGAACACAGATAGAACACCTAGAAATACAATACCTCGTAAAGCGTCTTCGACTGACATTTTCACTTAGTATTTCCATGCTTTTTTCAAAGCTAGAGTCTGAACAAGTCGGCAGGTTTTTTCTCATTGATCTTAAACAGTGTCCACTGAAACATTCAGTTTTGCCAGATGAAAATTCCTAGGAAAGGGAAATAAGAATATACTTATCTGAACTATGTATGTTGAGCTAAGAAGGAAATTCTGCCTCATATAGGCAAGTTTATTCTGTCACTCTCCTGACTCCATAGTGGTGCAACAAACAGGATGTAAGCCTTAACCACTTCTGCACCAAAAAGTAGCTCTCAGGAAAAGAGGGGGAAAAAAAGCTTGCAAAGCTAAAGGCCCCCTCTGCTGTGCTTTTCTTGTGGACAACGTAACTTCAATATCCTTCGAAAAAAACTATTGCTGCAAAGCTTTTCCTATAAACTTACCATTTTGTGAAAAACACCCTTTTATTTCAAAATTCATTCAGATAAGCAGTCAAACCTGACCTTGCATGTCCTGTGATTAAAATAGAGTTGGGAGTTTTTGTCCTCTATTCCATTTATAACTGCATTCAGAGGAAAATATTTCCTTCATGAAGACAGCATTTATCCATGGGAAATCAAAGGGAACTGAAAATACACTGTCTTATGGTTGTTGATCTTGCTCACAAGAGATCAATTCTGCAAGGAGGACTAGGACTATTCGCTTCTGCATGAGGAAAGCTGCATGAACATGAGAGGGGTCTTGTTTAGTTTACAACCCAAAGTCTCATTAAGAGTACACCACAGTAAATCTCACACTGAAAAGAGCAGAAAACAGACCAGATTCTTCTACTTCTTGACACTAACTTTACCAAGAGGTACTTCCATTAGTAGTTGATGGAGATCATGATCATAGAATCATAGAATCCTATGATGGAAGAAGGTTGCTACAGGAGGGCAATGATGCACACGCAAGGGCCTTGCAGGGCCATACAGTGAGAGTTGCGGGCACCCACTGCTGAAGGGTTAGCCCTGAGCCACAGAGCTGGGCAATCCTGCAACTGTCCAATGGTCTTCTCTTCAGGTAACCTTGAATAAGCCCTCCCCAATATTCACCTGACAACTTCCCATGATAATACAATCCTTTTGATGAGGAGAATTTCAATCACCTTTCCTTTGCTGCTCCTTTTAAAGAGCACCTCCCTTCCTGCTGTACTTAGAACTGCAGAATCATAGAATCCTTTAGGTTGGAAGAGACCTCCAAGATCATCAAGTCCAACCATCAAGCCAACACTACTAAATCCTCTGCTAAAACAGAATCAGAATCTGTCAGGGATGGAAGGGACCAGAAGGATCACCCAGTTCCAATCCCTCTGCCATGAGCAGGGACACCTTCCACTAGATCAGGCTGTCTAGAGCCTCCCAGCCTGGCCTTAAAGACCCCCAGGGATGGGGCCTCAACCACCACCCTGGGCAACCCATTCTAGGATCTCACCACTCATGGTGAAGAACTTCCTCACATCCAGCCTAAATCTACCCACTTCCAGCTTTGCCCCATTCCCCCTAGTCCTGTCACTACCCAATATCCTAAAAAGTCCCTCCCCAGCTTTCTTGTAGGCCCCCCTAAGATACTGGAAGGCCACAATAAGGTCACCTCGGAGCCTTCTCTTCTCCAGACTGAACAGCCCCAACTCTCTCAGTCTGTCCTCACAGGAGAGCTGCTCCAGCCCTCGGATCATTCTGGTGGCCCTTCTCTGGACACGCTCCAGCAGGTCCACGTCCCTCTTGTAATGGGGGCTCCAGAACTGGATGCAGTACTCCAGGTGGGGTCTCACTAGAGCAGAGCAGACTTCTTCCAGCTGGTGGAGTGAGGCCTCACAAGATGCTTCCCATAGCTGGCTTTTGAACTGCTCATCTGAGATTAAACCCCTAAATATCTTTTCTGTTTCTTCGATCCAGCATACATGGACGTACAAAGACGGAAAGCTTAATGAGGGGCAGTCTGGTCTGCCAGAGTCACCTTTAACATTTTTCTTCTCAATGGTTTAAAAAAGAAATAGCAACAGAAAGCCTTTCAACTTAATTTGCCAGAGCCCTCGGTTTATTTGAAGAAGGCAGGTTTTTGTGCACACTCTCACACAGGAGTATATAAAGATTTACACCAGTCACCATTTGTCACTGAGACAACAAAAAAAAAAACCAACAAAACCCTATGTCAAGAAATAATGATGTTGTCTCATCTGTAAGTGTACTCGTAGTATTATTCCTACATCTGCTATGACTATGGCTTGTATATCTATAAGCATGCCTGGGAACTACTTTTAATCATTACAGAATCATAGAATGGTTTGGGCTTGAAGGGACCTTAAAGATCACATCTCCCAGCACCCCGGTGGCGGGCAGGGACACCTCCTGCTAGACCAGGCTGCACAAGGCCCCATCCAGCCTGGCCCAGAATGCTTCCAGGGATGGGGCATCCACGACTTCTCTGGGCAACCTGTTCCAGTGTCTCACCACCCTCACAATAATTTATTCCTAGTATCTAATCTAAATCTACCCTTGTGAGACCCCTGGTCAGCCCAAGGCCTGCTCTGGGGGCATGGGCGGGAGAGGCCCCAGGGGTCACCTGCCTGACAGACTGAGCGCCTCTGCCTAGAAGAAGCCTCATTATGGGACACCAATCACCGCAGTCTTGCCCTGGCTATTTATCATTTAACAGCATTTCTGCCTGTGTCCCAGGGCACAGAGGTCCATGTGCCAGCGATCGGAGAGGGGTCCACACCTCCTCACAGCCTGTGCCATCACCTACAGACACCAAGACAGCAGAGCTGGCAAGAAGCTTAAGAAGCTTTGGGGACCAGGTAATGGAAAGGCCACAAGTCAGGGCCAGATATAGGAGAGAGCAGGGATCTAAGCAAGGGTGCTGGAGAGGTCACAGGTCTGGGCCAGTGACCTGCCTGTCTCTGCACATGAGATAACTAGGAGGCAAGGCCACCCAGGGCCAGTTCCTGGTTTCTCTGAGTGTCTGAGGACAGTGTGGCATACACAGTACACACGTGTGTGTGTGTGAGCACACACAGGGCTCTAAATACCAACAAACGGAGCAGGACCGTGCACCTCTGGGGCTTACAAAACCAGCTGCCAGCCCCTGGGGAGCTCCAGACAGACTGGATGCCCACCACCAAATAATACAGGGGTCCATATCACCTATGTACATCTGTGTGTGTGTGTTTTGCCACTAATGGGGTTTCATCCTGATAAGCCAAAGAGAGAAGAAGGATCAGGACATTTGTACTGTTCACAGTGCTACCAGATTCAGCCACTCTGAACACACAGCACTTTCAAATAAGGACAACTGTTTAAGTAAGAGGCTTTATTTCTAGATACATGATCACTTGTCACATTAGACTCCACAGTTAGGAGCAGCTCTGGAAGATTTAGCTTGCTTAAACGCTAAGATACAGGAGTTACAACTGCTTCTTTGGATACTTCTGCTTCATTGATCTAGAAGTAAATATGCCTTGAGAGAAATCTTAAAGGTTTGCCATATCAATTAAAAGATGGCTGCAATAATACACTTCACAATTCTCTGGGCCAAATCCCAGACTGAAAGAACAACAAACATTAAGAGAACATCAGCACAGATGTTAGAATAAAAACCCCAAACAACAGTATAGTGGCCTGGGTAATCTTTCTATGTGTACATATGCACTTGTTTGCCTTTTCAAATGAGTTTTTAATGCAATGCTCACAATGCAGTACTTTTGATATTGGCTCAGATTGGGACACAGGCAAAGTAACAATGTGTATTGTTGACCATCACCCATTCATAGGAGGGGATCCCATTTCAGGTGAGATGGCAGAGACCATGAACCAGTAGGTTAACTCCTAAACTGTCAGCAGAGCAAGAGTCCCTTAAAAACCCTCTCGGGCTGAAAAAACACACTCAAGAAGTGAAATTCAGTAGAATCAAATGGCTAAACTGGAAAGGTAAGGCAACCGAATGACAGAATTTTGTAAAGTAACTCAATTTTTGAAAGTATTTTGTGTTTTGTTCCTTTTTTCATGCTATAGGAAACGATTAGCAATTGTTTCTAAAAAGTCCTTTTACATTCAGCTATCTGGTATCTCTGAGGAACTAACTGTGCTGAAGTAATACCTGAACAGATAAATGTGCTTAGGCAACAAGGCTGTGAGCTCTGATGCTCAAGTCCCTACACAGAGTCATGAAGGCTCAGCCTCAAAACGTGCTGGTTTCCACTCTGCCCAGATTAAAAAACTCAGTAGCACACTGCCCTCAAATACAGGTTACAAGACAACAATCTTGACCAGCTTGGGGAACTACACCAGGTTATAGATGTGCAGATACACCACTTCCAAAGGGAGAGCAGCCACTTTGTATCTGCCATGGAACTCCTTGGGACTGGAAACTTGGAAGAGGATAAACGCATGAGATGCTGGTTTTCCTTAGACTTTCTGCTGTATGCTTCTTACTCTCTGTGGATGAAATAAACTGCAGAATTGGAGGCAAACTGCTTGCTGACATCGGAAAAACTGCAAAAGCTGCCACCACCAAGTCCTTGAAGATCAACAAATTAGGAAAGAGGCATTAGGACTTGAATATGCGGCTAGTACTGGCATCATCACCTCTGTCACTTATGCATTATCTCCGCAGATTAACACTCCAGCAGAGCCCATTCACCTTACAAATGAGGTACAAATGACTCCATGCCTCAAAGTGTGAGAAAGGTCTGAAAAAAACCAAACCAAAACAAACAAACACACACACACAAAAAACCAAACCAAACCAAACAAAACAACCAAGCACAGAAGAACAAACTTTGTTCATACCAGCTTCCTAATGATAATTCTGCTTTTTTTCAGTGAAAAGTGACCTCATTCCTCTCTCCACACAGGGAAGACATGCCAGCTGCTTTATTTGCCTAACTTTGCACAGCCCTCCTCTGTGTCCAATGGGCAGATAAACTTCCTGTAGCCTCTGACAAACATTTCTGGTGCAGAGCATGAAAGCAAGGCGGTGGTCTTTAAGCAAATTCCTTGACTGTTTGCAGAGAAAAAAAAAAAAAAACAAAAACCAAACACCCCAAGGATTTCTTCCTTCTTAGGTCAAGCAGTCTTGCAAATAATGGGGAAAAAAAAATTCATAGCACTGAAAGTCCTGAAAGAGTTCTGCTGGAAGAAAAGAGAGTCCACTACAAGCATCGCTCAAGGTAAGCATCCCCTGAAGAGCAGACCACTTCTGAGCTGGATCCGTCTGCCTTTATTTGCCATGGAAATGCAGGAGACCCTTCGGGGAAAGAGACCCCCTTGGAAAGAGCAGAGAAGTTTCAGCTTTTAAAGGCTACATTAAAAAAACAATGAACTCCTCAAAGTGAAATGGTTCAATTCCTGAAGCAGCAACACTGACATGCAGATAGCACATCTTGGGGAGGAGTGGCTGGAAAGCTGCCCGGAAAGCTGCCCAGCAGAAAAGGACCTGGGGCTGTTGTTCCAACAGCTGCCTGAACAAGAACCAGCAGTGTGCCCAGGTGGCCAAGAACGCCAACAGAAGCCTAGCTCATAGGAGAAATAGTGTGGGCAGCAGGACTAGGGAAGTGATCGTCTTCCTGTACTCGTGACTAGCAAAGCCGCACCTCAAACACTGGGGCTCAGTTTCAGGGCCCTCAATACAAGAAGGACATTGAGGTGATGGAGCATGTCCAAATAAGTGCAACAAAGCTGGTGAAGGGTCTAGAGCACAAGTCTTATGAGGAACAGCTGAAGAAACCAGGGTTGTTTAGCGTGGAGGAAAGGAGGCTGAAAGAAGACCTGATCACTCTCTACAGCTACCTGAAAGGACGCTGGAGTGAGGTGGGGGTCAGTCTCTTCTCCCAGGTAACAGGGCAAGAGGAAACGGTGTCAAGGTGCACCATGGGAGGGTTACATGAAATATTAAGAAAAATTTCTTCACTGAAAGGGTTGTCAAGAACTGGAACAGGCTGCCCATGGAAATGGTGAAGTCATCATCCCTGGAGGTAGTTAGAAGACATGCAGATGTGGCACTGGGGGACATGGCTTAGTGGTGCACTTGGCGGTGTTAGGTTTAGGATCGGACTTGACAATTCTAAAGCCCTTGATGCTATGATTTCACAACTACTTAACAGCCCTTAAGTAGTCTGTAAGTTGTCTCTTTTCTGCAAGGATAGAGTAATAATATAAAAAGCTTAAGTAAACTTTTCACCATTTGAAGTGTGCACGTATGCAATTAACTACAAATGAGTGCTGATTTCTAAGTTCTGCTTTTAAACCACGCAAAGCAGAACCCCCATCCGCTTCCCTACGGAGCGTTTCAGAGGTGCTCCAGGCCAGGTAGGACGCAGGCAGAGGGGTCACACGCGTTTTGTGCTGAGCGCCGGTTTTGACGCGCTTTTGCCACCGGAACGGCGCCTGCCCCCCGGGCCGGGCCCGTCTCCCCGCTCCCGCCCAATACTCACGGTCGCGTTGGCTCTCCGGCTCCGCCTGGACCTCAAGGCGACGGCGGCCGGGGCGGCCCCGGAGCGCGTCCAAATGCGACGCACGCTGAGCGAGGCG
>NW_008598019.1:0-4869 GCF_000691845.1 Merops nubicus
GTACAGCTTCAGCTCTCCTCATCCCGTGCTGTGAAGATGTGCCCTCAGCACCCTCCTCCTGGTGGGGCAGCCATGTGTTGGTGTATTCTGGTTGCCTTCAGCACTCTCACGCACGCAGGCTTGGAGAGCGCTCGGATCGCTGGCGTCGCCCGGCGTTTAAATGAGATATCCAGCAGAAGCAGTCATGGATCAGACAGGCAGTTCCTGTGCTCAAACAGGAACACATGGCAAGTGTCATTACCAAGAGGAGTCGAGGGCTTTATAGCTGCTGGGGAACCCCGGGGGCTATCAAGTTAGTCCCAACAGGCTCCCCACAGGGAACCTCTTGATTCAACTCCCTCTGTATTATTCAGAGATGCTTCAGGAAGGTGGGGACAGCACAGGGATGATCCGTCTCCTGAGAGCACTTCCCAACAAGTCACTTTTGTTTCATCCTGGTTATAAATTGGTGAAGCTCTGTCTTAAAACCACTCTTTTTTTCTCTTCTGTATTCATCTGTGCAAAAACTGCTCCAGATACTTTGTTGGTCACAAGCCCCCTGATTTTTGACCATGAATAAACTGAAGTTAGTTTATTATTCTTATGCCAACACTGTCCTATAGCTAAACAACTTTTTGAAAACAAAACTGGGTGTATCTCCTTTTGTTGTGTTTGTAGATGTCCCATCTGTCTCTTTTTCTAGGATGAGCATAGCAGGCTCCTATTGTCCCTTGGCTAAGGCTGCACCTCCGGTGTCCTGCTCCTCTCAGGCTCCCACTGGTTAAGGAAAAAAAGTAGGAATAAACGTTTCAGCCAAAAGTCACCTTCAGAAGCAACACGGAGCCAGGCCTCTCTCTGGAGCTTAATTGGTTTAGTTTTATTATATTTCCTGATGGAAATTTAAAAAACATGTGTGAGAAGTGCAAGAAGACTGTTGTGGATCCAAAGGGCTCTCTTTGAAATGAAGAGGGTGTGCATTTGCTGTGCCCAGGCAGTGGTGAGAATGCTGTCGAGCTCTATTTCCACGTCCCTAAGGCAGTGATTGTCCTGACATCACTTCAGAAGGAACAAAAATAAAATCAGATGCGAGTTTATTACTTCTTTGCCTTTTCAGTGTTATCTTGGGTTTGAATAACTTGGTAATTTTGAAATTTTTTTAATACATTCACACTTAATAATTTTTTTAAAGGATATTTTTTTAATTGGATTGGTTTCTTGGGGACAATGTGCAACAAACAATTTTAAGCAATCTGCAAATATGTTATTTCCAGAAAGTATCTAGAAACATTAGCTTGACCATAGTGTTGTGTCCTTCTGAAGACACGCCTGGATTTGAAATGGGACTAGCAAAGGAAAGTCATGTAGAGCCCATGATTTTACTGAGCTGATGGCTGTCACACCAGTGCAACTGCTGCTTATGGATTAGGACTATTTTTTTGAGCTGAAATCCGGCCGATCTTAAAAGCACCATCCTGTAAAAACAGCTGTGTAAATATTTCAGTACATTTTTCCCTCCTGATTTGTTATTCTTCCCCCACCCCCAGGCCCCTTTGCAATAGCAGATTATTCACTTTTCCTTGGGAGAAGGATCTTTGCAGTTTGAAGTTTCCTGGTATGGTGCTCTGGGGGGAACCTTCGCTCTCCTTTGCAGCAGCATGTCAAGCCCTCGCTGTCCCGTCGGTCAGAATCAAAACTAAATGCTCCCTGGTATTTCCTTGCCAGGTGACCAGATGTCCCACACAGCAACAAGGGCATAGGGGGCAAGTTCAGCACCTGACTGCCCAAATCTGGCTGTATCATTCCCATTTTTGGTAACAAACATGTGAATTTTACTGTAGGTCTTGCAGATGGGGTTGTCTGAACCTGGGATTTTGTTTTAGTCTCTACTCAATTTTGTTATTAGCTGTATTGTTATCTATTTTTCAGTCTGCTGGAATAATTTGCAGGAAATCAGTGTGACTTTTTCTAAACCAAGATACACTGAAGGACTTTGCTTTCCTTTCTCACAAGGGCTTTCGTTCTGCAGGTTGAAAAATCCAGTGGGTTGGCATTTTTTTTTTAAGCTTGTAATAAACTCTAGTCAGTAAACATTCTACTTCAGGTACCACCTTAATAGTAACAGAAGTATCCATCTAAAAGTGTGCTCTATAAATGGAGCTTCTCTTCCAGGATTATCCAGGCACACTTGGTTTACTGCTGCAGGTATAGCCTGTGGCTGATGCTCCTGAGGAAGCTCCAAGTCTGGTCCCCAGCAGGTGATTTATGTTATATCCTTCAAAAGGATTAAGATCTTTTAGGAAGCATTTCTTTAATGAGAAAGTGATCAAACACTGGAACAGGCTTCCTAGGGAGGTGGTCAGTGCTTTAAACCTGTCAGTGTTTAAGAAGCATTTGGGCAGTGCCCTTAATAACATGCTTTAACATGGGCAGGTAGCTGGACCAGAAGAATGTTGTTGGGTCCCTTCTAACAGAAATAGTCTGTTCTTTTATTTTTTGTGACTTATATATGGACCAGAGAATCTGGACTGGGTAATCTTCCTATATTCATGTATAATCTCCAGAGCTGGAAGAAGTGCTGCTCAGCAGGGAACTGAGCATTTGATTCCCACTTTGCTGTGGGACTTCTGCAGACCAGCACAGGACACAGGGGAAGAGGCTTCAGGTGGTTGATGAGACTTGGCAGGATGTAGGACCTGCAGTTTGTGCCACCCTGAACCTCAACCCTGCTCACAGCCAGAGCACTGCCTGCAAAATACTGGGAGATCCAGGAGGAGTGATGAGTCTGTAGTTTTTTCTTGCAATATTGTATTGTAGTTTCTGTCCAGGGATGCCCTCAGAGTTGTGTTAATGATGAACCCTACAGACTATGGGGGCTGCACACCCTGCAGACTATGGGGGTTGCTCAGCTCTTAAACTGGGAATTGCAAAGCCTGCAAGAGCTGGACACCGACAGCCTTGTAACAGAATAATTTCATATAATTATATCCTAAATGGATAAATCCATACCCAAACAGCCTCTTCATATGCAGTACCCTAAAGAATTTATAGTCTCCCTGATATATAGGTTGGTTTTCTGAAGTTAAACACAGAATTTTTTGTAGAATATGGACAAAGGCATTATAACCTTACCTCCCTGCAAGCACTATCCACTTGATTTAGATTTCAGATCTTAAATGCAGACTCTTTGGTGGGAAACTGATGCCAGTCTGGGCAAGTGTCAGCTGTGTGCATGCAGCTCAGGGTATTTGTGAGCAAACTGGGCAGCTACTGCTCAGAAACCACCCAGGCGTGAGGAGAAGGTGTGAGTCTCACATGAGTCATAGATCTTCTTGTTCAATGTGTGCTGCTTGTTTTTTTTAAACTTCAAACCATGTATGAACTTGAGAAAGGAGATCTGTGGAGTCAGGAAAGCCTGGAAGTGTGTTATAGCTGATAACGTGCTCCCTGTTGTAGCACTGCTCTCCATCCTAACACACTTTGTAGGCTGGGAACACACAGAATGAAAGTCATTGATGTGCTGCTGAAATGCAGCTTGGGGCTCTTTATGTCTATGTTAACTTAGAATAGAAAATAAATGTATAAGCAGTGAACAACTGGGGTTGCAGAGGACTCTTTAAGTGGGATACAGGGAATTAATCTGGCCAGACCTTGGTGCAGCTATTCCTGGCTGCACCTGCAGGTTTCTCCATGCACTGCTTGCAGGAGACATGTCATCCCATGTATTGCCTTTTCATTAGTCTACTCAAAATAGTATCTTAAAAATCTTTTCAAAAATGAAAAGAAAAAGGGAAATGCAATGAAGCCCTGTGGCACATCTTACGGAAGGCTAGAGAGGAGCTGGACTGGGGCAAATTGTATCTTGCAGGGTGATTTGGAGGTTTGCTAGTCAAGGGTTGGACAGGGAAATGTTTGAAGCCCTGTGGCACATCTTACTGAAGGCTGGAGAGGAGTGGAGCTGGACTGGGGCAAATTGTATCTTGCAGGGTGATTTGGAGGTTTGCTAGTCAAGGGTTGGACTTACTCATATTTTAAATTCTGCTATTTCCTTATCCATCATGAAGACAGGAGGGAAGCAAACCTCCAGCTTTGTGTCCAAAGACAGGATTTGTATGCCATACATGCACTGCCCTCTTGGGGATGTGTTTTATGCTCCTTACTGTGAAGGAGCCAAGTAACCTGGCCCGTGCCAAGCTCCTCTGTCTACCTGCAGGGCACCAACTGCTGCGGGTGGTACATCTGCCAGCCAAATAAAAAGGTAGTATTTGGGATGAGGCTGTTGTTCTTAGATCAATAGTGGTCTGGGACACTACTTCTACATCACTAAACTTGCATCTATTTATTATAGTGATCGTTACGTGTCTTGGGATCTTTTCCTTGGTAGGTGGAGCCTAAGGAGGCAGTAGCCAAAAATATTCACATACTTGCAGGCAAAACCTGAGTAATAAGGACTGAACATGTTAACACTTGACAAAACCCAAAATCTTCTCCAGTTTAGAGAGAGATGTCAAGCTTGTGTTTCAATTGGCACTCTGTGCTCTGCTCCCCATTGAGGGATGGTATTCCCTCTAGTTTTTTAATATTTTTTTTTTAAGTAGTAATTTAATAGAGTAGAATTTAATTAAGTGGAAACTTTTTCAGAAGGGCATTGACAGAATCGCCAATGAAAAATAGGCTGTAACCACCATAATTCCCTAAGCAGAATTTGCAAAAAAACACTTACATTGACTAAGTAAATGTGATCCGAATCAGAAAATGATTTGGAAAGACTGTTTTAGCTTAGCTTCGACCAAATTAATGTCAGTCTGGTTAGTGGCTTGATAATAAACATGCTTCTGCTTTCTGAAGCCACTACTGTATAATCTGATTACAGCTGATGTGGCTGGGGGGGGG
>NW_008598019.1:4919-5592 GCF_000691845.1 Merops nubicus
GCTCTCCCAGCGACCTCCTTCCCCACTGGAATGTTCCAATAAAACACACAAAATTTGCTTTGAAAGCGATCGGCCGAGGCTGATGTGTTACTCACATGGCACGGCAGCAGCACAGGATACCCCAGTGGGGTAAAAAGTGAACAGAAGGGTTCCTTGCAAGGTTTGATCAGATACATCAATGAAGCGCCGCTTACTTGTGCTTCCCCCTCAGCCACCCTGGTGTCGACGTCCAATGCTTTTCAGAATTGCAAGCTTTGCCCCCAAACCCTGCTGAGAATAGACTTTTTTTTTCCCTGTATGGAGTTGTACTGCTTGATAAAACTGATTTGTGGTTTTGCTTGATGGTCTTTTTGACAAGAAGCTTTTCCACTGGTGAGGTGGGGATTGTTGGGTTGCCGTCTACAGCAGAAGGTGGAGCTCATGAGGGGGGAAACCCTGCACGATGGAGACCTGCAACTTCATGCAGTGTTCTTGGAATAGGAACTATTTCTGTGACAGCAGTTATTGAAGTGGTTTTTTTTTTCTTTTAATTTTAAAAAAAAAAAAAAAGGGGGGAAACCCTGCACGATGGAGACCTGCAACTTCATGCAGTGTTCTTGGAATAGGAACTATTTCTGTGACAGCAGTTATTGAAGTGGTTTTTTTTTTCTTTTAATTTTAAAAAAAAAAAAAA
>NW_008598020.1:0-18003 GCF_000691845.1 Merops nubicus
GCTTGGCACAGCGGGGTTAACATCTCGTAAAACGGCTCCCTGAGAGGTGATGCTACGTTAGAAATGCAGGACTGATGCCCAGGTGCGCCTCGCCGTACGCAAACAGGATAACTGCAAGGTTCAGTTCGGTGATGTCTGCCCCCCCACTTTCTAAGAGATTCACCTATGGACTAACCGCAGCTGCATTCTACCGTGCTTCTTCAGTTCCTGATCCGATTTGCCCTTTGAAATATGAAAATACAGGAAGAAAACCAAAAGAAGGAGTGATTACTTGGACAGTCCCAGCAAACAGTAAGATTCTCTGCCAAACAAGACTTCAAAAGGAAAAAAAAAATTTTGGTTCTTTTCCTTAATCAGAAAGAGCACATGTAGCTCTGGAACTTCACAAGCAAAAATGTATCACAGCCACTTTGCTGCTCATGTGGAAGCATCTGATGCCCTCTCTTGTACTTCTACCAGCAAGCACAGCATGGCTTGTTTTTGCCCCTGCCAGCCCAGGAACAGCCTCCCACAGCTAACCCGAACTTGCAGCAATAGCTGCTGTGCCTCTAGTATGTGGGGCAATGTGGGATGGGATACTTCAAAATCAGACCTCACCCAGAGTAGGTGTGGGTATGCCATGCAGGCAGACAGGTGCCCTGCAGAGAGAAATGGAAGGTGAAAGGAAACCTTCTCCAGCAGGAGCCGACAGACTAGGAACATGCCCAGGACGGAAGGTGGCCCTGGGCAGGAAGAAATAGTTCTGTGTACACCGTTGCTGGGATCTGCGCTTGGGAAGCAGAGACGACAAATGCCTGGCAGCAAAGAAACGGGAGGACAGGAGCTACAGTAAGTCACATATGACAGAAGCACCCAGCAGTCTCAGGAAAAAGAGTTACCTCTGCATACAACTTGGCTGTAAAAATATATGCTGTTTGTTAATTGAAGAATCCATCCTTCAATTTGTTCAAAACATCCTCGATGAATTACCCAAGTTAGCATTTGAAGAAATTCTGGTAAGTTATTTTAAGACTATCAGCATTTACAGTCAATGTTTTCACATATGACCATTTCCTCTTTGTATTCTTCTATCTTTCATATGAGAGTACTTTCCATATGAAAAAATATCTCTTCAGAGATGCTGGTGTACACAGGTAATTATCTGGAGACAAAGAAGAACCTATGGGAGTTTCATCTTATTTAGGAATGCAACATCTGGTGCACAGCACAAACAATCTCAGAATTCAGGGATTAAAAACAGCTGTTTCATAATACCAGCTAGTTTTATATCAAGAACACAGCTTTCATATTAAGCAGATCCTTATGAGTTTTATAGCTACATTTATCTATATTTAGATATTTTTTTTTCAAATATGCAGAAAACTCTTTCAGAAGAAAGAGGGGCTGTATCTATAATGAGAGAGAGAGATTTTGTGCCAGCCAGATTTCTATCCTCAAACAGAAGCGTTTTTTGAGTAATGTGTTTAAGCAGGGATAGAAATTTTGGACCACCAGAAAGGTTCTCACCTTCATGTTGCAGAGAGAGACCACCTCAGCCAGAGCACTAAGAGACAATAAAGTGAAAAAGACATGAATGGTGTAAGCATAATGATCAACAGCAAATTTAGAGATGAAAAAAAAAAAGCAAAAAGGACAAGGTACCAGAAGGAGGAAGCCCTGGTTTGGGTTCTAACATGCTGTCCCTACTTGGCAGGCACAGGCATCAAACGTTTAAGCTTCTCAGTAATAAACCTACTGACTTCTAAAGGAAGGCTGTTCTGGAGCAGTCTGTGCTGGTTTGAGCTAGAACAACTAACTCAGTTCAGTGATTTTACTTTGCAGCCAAGTCTCTTCTAAGTCACTGCACTTTCTGAAGTTAAGGGCATGCTTTTGCAGTGAGTGTCTGCTTCTAGCAGGGATAACACTCGACGCTCAGAGTTACTACCAGGGACTGGTGTGCAGAAAGGCTCTTGCTTCTACTTGTTCCTATGGAGACCAAGGTCACTGATAAATTTTGTGTGCCATGTTGGGGGGGTGCAGAAAGTAAAAGGCTGCACATGCAGGGAGAAGCAGAGGACAGGTGCCCCTAAACTGACCAGTGGGGTGTTCCATCCCCTATCCATCATATTCAGTGTAAAGCTGAGGGATCAGAAGGGTCAGGTGCTCTGATCTCTGTGACCCCAATCCATGCATTCCTGAATCAAGTTCCAGACTCCAGCTCCTGGATCAGCTCCCCTCTGCCATTGAGTCCAGTCTAGGACTCGCCCAGGGCCTGCTCCACACCATCAGTGGTGACAGTGATGGAATTGCTGTCAGGGGGAGGTTGGGTTCAATATTGATTGTGTTTATATTTGTATATATTCAAAATCCATGGTTGTTATTTTCATTGAAGCTGTTTTAGTGTTCTTTTTTGATCCCTAAGTCTCTCTCCCTTATTCCCTTTTTATTCGCCTTTGGGAAGGGAGAGGGGTTAATAGAGAGCATCTGCCACTGTCTAGTGGTTAAGGAAAACAAAGTGTTCTTATCCCAAGGGAAGTGACACAGGAGGAAAATATAAGCAGCCTTCAGTAATAGGGTGTTATTTTTTGCAGACAAGAGGCACTAGTGCACAGGAGTGAAGCCTTCTGCTTACCGCAGTGCTGGAGCCCATTGGGCTACAAGTGCAGAAGGATGCTGATGGATCCAGCAGCTGAAAAAGCTGTACTGCAAGGCTGAAGCCACCACTCCTTGTGCATAGGACTGGCATGGCAGGCACTATGAAGCTGCTGTGCATTCTGAAGGTGCACAGAAGAAAGCACAGCTTTTCTTACTGAGGTGCTGGAAGGACTCTCTCACCACCAACACCCTGTGTAAGAGTGAAGTCAGGGAGCTTAAAGATCAGCTCACTTTACGGTAGGTAAAGGAAGATCCCAGAGCAGCTGTTAAAAAAAAAAAAACAAACAAACAACGATAAAGTAACTTTTTTGGTTCTCATGTTAGGGAACAATTGCTTGCACTTGTGACAAATTGCCATTTTAGGTTTTATCTGTAAATCTAGCTGTGCTGCACCACTTTCTTATTGAACAGTATTTTAGAGGCTCTGCTATGGCTTGTACTGGAGGTTGCTCCGTACAGTCACTGTTCCTATTTTTGCTAAATTGAAATTGAGTCTTTTAAACATGGAAAGATCTGGGAAATGGAGGACACTGTGCTAATCCCCCCTGGTACCACTTGCTCTTTTCCCAGTTGTGGGTAGCTTCAAAGAGCTCTTGGCATACAACAGGCACCAGACCTCTGTTTGCACCATATGTGATCATTGGGGAGCTCCTCCCTGAGCCCATCTGACCATCTGAGAGCAGAGTAGCATTATAGTCTTGCCAGAGCTTCTCCAGCATGCCTTAACCAAGATCACAGAAGACCCCCCTCTATGAAATGATTGAGTGCACCCTTATCACAGATGAGCAAGTAGATCCACACACAAAGCGCTGCTGTCCAGTGGGAGTGCCCCCACTAAGAGTTTAAATTAGGGATCAAGATCTGAAAAGGCACGTGGAAGGAGCGCGGCGTGCCGGGATGACAGAGGTAGACAAAACCTAGATGATGCTCCAGAGCAGCATACTGCTAACATCCATCCCACTTACACAGCTGGTAATAACGGGAGAGAAACAAACGGACCAGTCTGCATATGAGCTAAAACTGCCTTGAGCTGGTTCTTTGAGTGAATCTTACCTGGCCTTTGCACCGCTGGATCCTGCTGAGCGTGCCATTCTTGGTCTCCCCGTGGCTTCCTAAAGGACAACAGGCTGGATCAAGAATAAAGGTTTTCCTGTGCCCTGGATTCCGAGGGTCACAGGCGGTTGTGCTGTTGCTGTTGACAGAAATCACATCCCCACTTCCTGCATCCTTCTTTCTCTGCATGTTAAAATTACAGTTGTAGTATCCAAATACAAGTCATCAGCTATTCACCAATCATTGTTGGTTTAGCCTCGATTTAAGCCAAGTTCAGCAGCAATAAGAGCACACCAAGGACTGCTGGGGGATAAGCCCACACTTGAGCCATGCCAGGTGATACACGGCCAAGGGGTAACTGACCTGAACAGACAGACACATCAGTAAAGCATAACTTGCACTTTTCCCCCTCCCTCACATACTGGTCATCCACACAGCACAGTGCTTTGGAAAATGCATTTTATTTTATGCACAACTTTAATTTAGAAGGAACCACAGTACATTTATCTCCAAGCCTATCAAAGAGACTCATTATCTTGACCAGCTGAATGAAAAAAAAACATTCCTGGGATGGAAACCTGCAAGTTTTGCACAGAAAAGTACAAAGTAAGAAACAAATGCTATTTATTAATTGAAATGATGCTATTTCATAGTATTTTCAGACTGGCCTAAGCTAATAGGTTACAAATATTGCCTAACTACTCCCTAGAAACTATGTATTGGCTTCTGCCTCTAGCTTGTTTTTTCCCTAACAGAAACCAACAACTTAGTTATTTATGATTAGTTAAATGGAAACTGATGAAATCACAGCAAATAAATGTTTTGTGCTGACAACCCTGAGAGCAGTCTTTCATGAGAGGCCATTCTGATGGGGGATTAAACTATTTAGTTATCTGCAGCCTTATTTGCACACTGGGCATGTACAAATATTATGGCAAATAAACTAAGTGAATGTGCATCTGTTAATGCTTTAAGCACCAAGTGGCTATCAAAAGTAAACTAGATTTGCTGTAGTTCTCCTTCACGTTAGAAACTGGAATGAATACTTTCATCAGCCTTGGCTTCTAAACATTTGAAGAAAAAAAGTCTTATGAATATTTGTGTTAGCCCTCTGAGGTAACTTGGGGAACCGTTTCCATTGAAACTTCCCTTTTCTTGACAAATTCCCTAATAAGAACAGCCCTTAATCTTGTTCCTATTCAGTCTTCCTCCACTAGCGTTTCCCACTATGTGTTTCCTGGAAATAAAATCTACTTTTGTTCTTTCTGAAAGGTGAGAGTCTGCTATCCCAAGGCAGTCAACCTTCCAGTGGCATTTTCTCTGGGGTTAGCCCCGAAGTACAGACACACAGTGTAGGTTCAGCTTTTCAGCTGACAATAGATGAAAAGCAGAAGCATCTAAGCACTCTTGTGAAATGGTAGCTTTTCATTAGGGGGAGAAAACCACACCCCTCTCAGGCAATTAACTCTCCTATGGAAAAGCTTCAGAATTGCTCTTTAGAGATGAACTGTACCAAGTAGCTCATGGGAAGTTCTGATTTCTCTCACCAGGCAAGTTCTGCTCCGTGCCCCAGTAGCCTTCTGCACGCATCCACCACAATGATGCATCATCTCTTTCTTCCACAGGCCCCTCACTCCCTTCTCTGGCACCATGAATATTATCTTCCTCTCAGATACTCGTGCTAACAGCTGCAATTCCACAGTGAGCCTCCTAGCCCACTCAGCCACTAGCCCCCAAGCCATTTTAATCTTTGAAAAGGCCACCTCCTTCCCAATGGATCCACTGTTCATCACTGCCCATGCAACTGGATCTTTCTCACCCTTGTTGAAATGATCTTTTCCACTCTATCCTTTGCATACTTGTTGCAAGCCTACAAAAAAAAAAAAAAAATTTCCAAGTAAAACCTATTTTCTCGATGTCATTAGAAACCCACCCTTGAGTTGCCACCTTGACACTGTTAGCTAGCTTCTTTTCCTTTCTCAGGCTCTGAATAAAAATTCCAAGTGTCTGTTTTTGCTTCTGTTTCCTTCTATGCCCTTCAACTTCCTGAAATCCCGTTCCTTGTTACACATTATGCTTACACTCCTTATGAACTGCTCCCTGGGAAAACTCATCAGCACCCAAGAACTATGTGCTGAACCTAAGTAACTAAAAAATAAATAAATAAAAATGGGGGATTACATTTTAACATATAATGGGATTAGAACTCCTTTAAAGTAAAAAAATACTAGACTATTACAAACCTTTAGAAAGTTATTAAATTTCACACACCAATTTTCTTGTTACTACTATTGTTTTCTTCTTTCCTCCAAAGCACTGCCAGATGAGGGAAATTCAGCTGAGCTGGTTATAAAGTAAAGGAGCTAAAACTACTAGAAATTAGTCACAAAATTAGCTTATTTTTGTTTTACTTGATTTTTGTACTGAAAACCACACTGCAAGTGTAAACAACAGAAACATGTTAAAACCTTATTAAAGCAATCTTCACTAGCATTTCATCAGTCAATTCTATTTGATCAGGAGTTGGAGCATTTTATAAATACTCTTGTACCCTATACAAGATACACATTCAGATTTGACAACCATTTTTTATTCCAGTCTTGAAAGCTTGATCATTTGATCCCATTATCTGAGCCATTCGCTGCCTTTCTGTACAATGGGAATGAAAAAAAAATATCGCTACAATTTCTCCCCCCTCCTCCCCCCTTGACAATATTTATATTGTAGTACAAAATATTTAGAGTAATTACTGACCTGACTGAAAGGTCTCACTCAAACTGCCACTTTCACACTGTCAACATTTTGCCTTTTTTTTTTTCTTTTTTAAGCTTTCATTCAGTCATGAATACTCCCAAGCAGAAATATATCCAAGAGCATGCAACTGCTTCTCTTGAATGATCTGTTTTGAGATAGAAAAATCATGGCCCCAAAAGAAACTCCTTTTACAAGCTTAGTATGTTATTAGTACATTCATCCCCCCCATGTACAAGGTAGTAATTAAGGAATAAATTATTTCTTAGAGTAACTGTAATAGTTTGTACTAATTGAAAAATTTAATGTCATGTTCCACCATTCTGTAGTCTTCAAAGTTGCATCCACATATAAATTAACATACATAAAAATAATCCATTGTCTAAAAGACTGCACATCAAAATAGTACTTCTATGTCTGCTTTTAAAAGAATAGTTTTTTTGAATTAATTTTTACAAATTGAAGCTTTATAGGGACATTTATTCCATAACCCAAAATTATTAATGAAATAATTATTCAAAAATATTGTTTCTAACTAAGATTTCTGTACATTTTTTTACCTTGTCCAGACTTTTATGTTAGCTTTACCATCAGGTTTTCAGTGCTGTGATACGCAGGCTTCAAATACTGCAAAATATGTTTACAGACAAAAATTATTTCAGTTACAGTAGCATTCCTATTAACCTTATGAAAATAATTTTGGCTCCAATTTCGAAGTATCTGGGTAATGTCCCTTTAATTTTGATATGCTATTGTAAGCGTCACACCCTCTATAAAGTTGATTTTTTTTCTCACAACAAATTGTAAAAAAATAGTGAAACACAGGAGGTGTGATCTATTTTTATGAAGTAAAGAGCAGCTTTCCCAAAGTTTAAGACAAATACAAAAAAATATTGCACAGCTTAAAATACAGTTGTTTACATTCTGATATCCATATAGTACAACTTAACAGAGAATGTAAGGAATTACCAGTTTGTATCGTGAGCCAAATTATTTGCACCAGAAGGTCAAACAACTTATAAAATTGAAACTAGGAAGTTTTAAACATGTACTTGTTATAGGAATTCCAAGCAAACTTTTAAAAAGCTTCAAAGCTTTTGGCCTCACTTTTGAGGGTCAGCAACTCCTGCAAACCAACATTAAAATTTCTGAGCCATACAGGCCATTCAACCCACTATTCCCTCAAAAAGCTATCAGACAGTAAGCATATTGTGAAGTATACATTTTTATTTAACATTCCTAAAATAAGCTGTATTTACATATTATATAAACGTATGAAGTCTTAATATAAAATAGAAAACTGCATTGACTGAGGAAATCACACTCCATATGGAGTTACTTACTGAAGACCATTTGTTTATGAAATTTTACAATAATTTATATAAATTATCTCTTCCAAATTAGATGATTTTTTTCCTTTTACTAACCCACAGTTTTGATGACTTTACAAACAGTGGTGTACATTATAAACTTAAAAAACAGTTACAGCATCTTCCGGCGCACAACTGGCTTTGGAAAATTAGAGAGTCTTTTTTTGTTCTTTTTCAGAGGCTTCTCTGCTCCGTCTGCGCTTTCTTTCTGTTTGCTTTTCGTTCCATCCAACGGAGTTCCAAAAGGAGAGATCAGTTTTATTTCCACAGGTGGAGGTGACCAAGAACGTTCTTTTTTTGTGGTTCTGAAAAGAATGAGAAGCATCAAATGGATTTTGTATTACCTACATTAAGTAGTAGAGGAAAACAACCCTGTAGAATTACAAAACCAATGCCAAATAATTACGTAGGAGCTTCTTTGTAGATAGAACCAAGGGAGGAAAGATACATAAATAAGCTTCTGTTTGCTTTCATTCTTTACCAGCTTGTCCCAAGCATTCTTAGTCACTAGTCCTATGAGCTTTTAGAGCACCCCCTGCCCAGCTTTTAAGAGGCAAGCGTCCTCATAGTTTTTCAAAAGGAAACAGAAAACATGTCCAGAAACACAAAGTTCTCTTCACTCATTGTCTGACCCCTTCCTGCTTTGTACAGGGAACTATAGACCATACAAGTGTGGTTTTATAAGGTGCAATAAGACAACATAAGAGCATGTCATCACTGCAAAGAATAGTATCCACTTGCCCTTTTCTATCCCCTCCCTCTTCTGTTTCCATTGGAAAACAAAAGGTAAAAAAGGTGCCCATCAGGCCAGCAAACTGGACAGGCTTGCAAAGTCAGAGCAGACTGCCCAGCCATGTCAGGAAGAGAAAGTTAGGTACCTAACAGGTGAATGACTACCACAGTATAAAGGAATGCAAATCAGTGTTCAAAAAGCATTTCATACTTGCTTGCTTTCTTCATTTTTGATTTTACAGTTCTACTTCTCTTAATTTCTTCCTTTCTTTCTACAGTCTCTATGGATTTGGTATCCTCTTCCTCTTTTGTTGGAAGCTCCTATGTTAAGGCAACAAAAACATTACTCACGCACAAGTTCTGACACTTCTACGGAATACAAATGAATGTTTTTTTTCATGAAGAACTCGTGCCAAAGTTATTTCCAAAAGCATTACACCTTCTCTCTGCAAAAACAAACCTTCCATCTCAAATTATTGCACCAGCCTAAAAGTTCAAATTCTGAAGTCAACAGATAACACACAAATTAAGTTTAAAGAGAGCCACTGTGCCTTTTGTAAAAGGCAAAGCAATATTTATTAATTTTTGACTTACAGATTAAAAATTGGGTTTTGTAGCTAGTTTTCATGAAGGAAAAGAAAAATAAATTGTTTAGATGATTAATTTAAAGCTCTCTTTTTAGATATACTTCCATGGAAAAAGGCAACACATTACTAAGTGTGATTTGAAAAAGTGGTAGGGAGCAAAAGTCGAGAGCGTGAGACAACTAGAGTTTTTACTTACTGGTTCTTTCACGATTTGGGATGTGCTAGACACATTTTTTCTCCTTGACCTCAAAAGAGGGGGTGAAAAGACAAACTGAGAAGATAAGTCTGGGTCTAAATCCTTAATCTGCACAGCATCATCTGCTTTTCCAGCTAAAATGACAACACACTGTTAACATACATGCACATTATATGTAAAGGACAACGATATTAGAGTTGATGATCAAGAGCACAATATAGCTTCCTGATATAAAAGGTCTAATAATCAGGTTTATAATCGCTCAGTGTGGAGGTAATTTTCCCCTGCCAACTGCCTCTTGGGATCCATTCTTTTCCAGTAAATTAGGAAACAAAGATTAGCTGGCATAGTGATTTTACCTGCTCTTACAAGACTAAAGATGCAATGCTCAGGAGGCATCCACAGTCTGTACACATCTCAAAACCAGTTTATCATGTACTCTAGCAAGAACCCTGTGCACAGTAACTCCACTAACAAAATATATGCCCACAAAAAAACAACTGCATAATTAAACAGCTGCATAGTTTGTTGCAAGACGTGGCTCATTTTAGCTTAAAAACTGAGAAGAATTTGGAAGCATGTCTCCTTTATTGCTTCACTGGGGGAAGGGATGGAAATCTCATATTAACAGACACCCCCCAGTTTTTCAAATGGATGCAAACTTAAGATCATAACAAAAATTCAGCTTAGATTTAATTTCCCTCTACCCAGATCAGCCTCCTCATCTGTTCCGACCACAGCTAGCCAGTCACATGCAGCATTCAGAAAAGAACATGAGTAGTCTCTTTCCATTTATTTGGCACAGTTATATTCTTTACAATAACCAAATCCATCCTCACAGTTTGCATTCTGTGGTTTACAGAGCAGCAACAGGCTTCATTTTATCTATAAATGTAGTGCACCTACCTTTGAATTTCTTGGTCAGCTTAGTGAGAGGAGGAGAGAAAAGGAAGGACTCGTTTTCCCCGACAGACAGTTTCTGATGCACGGCAGTTTTACCAGATCGGGTTCTTGTAATACGATCTGTTAAAGTTCTTGATGTTTCATCTTGTCCTGGTGGGTTTATGTCTTCAAGCAGCAGGGGACTGCCACCAGGCCCTTGAGGGGAGGCCATCTCCTCCAGTATCGATCGTTTCTTCCTGCCCCTACGCCCTGTCCTTACTGTAGTCCTGGGTGTGGTCGATTCCTCAGTTGGTGGTGCAAGTGTTTGCTCATTAGTATCGTTGTTTTCTGGTTTAGCATGTGGGACTCTTCTTGTTCTCCTAGGAGTACCCAGGGTTTCCACTTTCCCACCTGAACGCATGACTTCCTGAGTGGAGAGAGATTCTGTGTCTGCCAAGAGATTTTGTGCCCCCTTCCTAGCACTTCTCCTAGGAGTGACAGGAAGTTTAAATTCTGTTTGAGGAAGGGATGATTTAGACAGATCAAGGTCAGAGTTTTCCAAAACTTCTGAGGCACTCGTCTTTCTTCTTCTGCCTCTTTTAGCTGGCACAGGTAAAAGGAGTTGGTCACTAGGCTGCACATCTTGATCCTTTAGAAGATTTTCAGTAAACTGCAAATTGGTGCTTTTCAGTTTTCTTGCACTTCTGCCAGGACTGACTACCTTTTTTATCTTATGATCAGTGTCAGTCTGGCTAGTTTCTTCATCTCCTGATGAACCTTTTCCTCCTCTAGTCCTTTTGGAAGTACCAGGAGCAACAATGCTACCTTCAGCAAGAGCAGTTTCCTCATTAGCCTCTTCCAAGCGTTCAGATGCAGCTTCCTTTGCTCTCCTTAACCCTCTTCTTGGAGTAACAGCTGTGGGCTCCCTACTGTCAGACAACGTTTGTCTGTCAGGATGGTTACTTTCTTCTTTTTCTAAATTAGTCACCTTAGGCCTTCTACCTCTCCTAGGAGTAACAATCACCAGAGGTATTTGCTCATCTTGAGCATTTTCTTCTGTTTGAAGACTAGAAGTCTCAGATGCTTCTTTTGTTCGCCTGGTACTTCTCCTGGGAGACTGCCCAAACAGAACTGGTTTGTCTGCCTTCAGCAGCTGCTGAGCACTTGGATTTCTACTCAGTTGTCCCCTTGTCCGTGTTCTAGGAGTGGTGACATACTCTGCCTGATGGCTGCTGGTTTCATCTTCCACTCCTTCTGGCACAGTCGTTAAGGGAGCTTTTGTCTTCTGGAATCTAGTTACTTTTTTACCTATGGTTTCATGAATAGATTGTTCTACAACTTCAGATGTAAATTCCTTACTTCTTGTGTCTATGATTACATCCAGTAAGTTCTCAGCAATAGCTACCTTAATGGGTTCAGGCACATACGGGAGCGACTCTGCAGTATTCTGAGATTCCTGATCACTAGTTACAGTAGACACTGAGTTTGTAACATGTTCTTGGTTTTCAGTATTTCCTAAAGTGTTGGCAGGTTTTTCCTCTGTTGTTGTGCCAGCTGGTTTAGAAGTATCTACTAACACAGGGTCTTCCATCTCTGCTTCACCTTCTTCTCCTTCCAAGACTAAAGTAAAATTACTATGAGATATAGAAACCTCTCCATCTCCCTCATCTGCATCACCTTCAGCATCTTCATTATCAGGCAAATCACATGTGAACTGTTGCTCTATAGCATCATAGCTGTGTTGAAAATTGCCTACAGGGTGTAGTTCACTATATGGTGGTGTTTCAGATGCTTCCTCTGAGGTTTGTGACGTAATGGCACGATCTTCTATAACCTAAAGGTAAAAAACGTCACATGTGGACAACCTTTTAAAATTTGTATTTTGCAAAGTTGAGATATCACAAAACCATGCTTTTACAAAAAAAAAACCCCACCAAAAAAAAACCAAAAAGAAGAGTGTAAGTATCTGGAAATAGCTTGATGCTGAAATGAACTCATTACTGGGAGTTACATTTATGGCAATAAGGAACAAACAGTAAAGGATCCAAGCACCTAAATCATTCTTAAAATGAGTTTTCCTCCTGCATCCTTTTGTCATTTAGTAAGTGGCCCCCAGTATCGAAAACTGCACTCTCCAACTCCTTACTGTCTTCAACATTAAAACTATTTATTTGTTAAGTCAAAGAGGAAAAGTAAGTCCACCACATTGATGCATCCCTTCTGTCAGTAAGACAGCACTGTCCTCAATTTGCAAAGCATTCTCTATTTTGTAGAAAACAGAAGAATACTTTACTTACATTACTGTCCTCGTGTTTAGGAAGATTGTTAGAAGCAGTTATTTCTTCCTTCAGGAAAGGAACCTCTCCTTCAACTTCAGCTGCCTCTAGGTTACATTCTTTAGGTAAATCCACGCATGTCATCTCGAGGAGCTTTTCTGAATGAGCACTGAGCACATCCTCACTGCCATGGAGACTTAATGCAGCTGGAAGAGAGTTGGGTCATTGTAACTGAGCTGCCACATAAATGACACAGGTTTAAGCAACAGGAAGTAACAGACGGAGCCAGAGCCAACACGACAGTTCTCCATCCTGCCACATATATTAGGCTTTCTCCAAAAACTGGAAGACAAAACCATCTATCTGGTAAAGGAGGCAGCCTCACATTTTTAAAAAAAAAAACAAAAAAAAACAAAAAAAAAAAAAAGGAAGGAGAAGGGGAAAATCAGCTGCTGTTAAGTCCACACAGAAAAAGAACCAAGAGGTGAAGGGAGCTGGAAAGGCACACTGATAGTTGGCTATTCTTCCCAGCTTGAATACCAAGGATGCACCTTTTAAAACAGTAACTGAAGCAGCAAATCCCATAGCACAAAATTAGCAGTGGTGTACAGCAGCAAAATAAATATTGATCTCTCCTTCTAATATTTGACATTCCATCAGCTTTCTCAGTATCTTTATCAAGAACAGGAGTAGACACTATGCATTTCCTACAAGGACTTCATTTAAGGAGGGGATGACCTGGAAGAAGGGACAGAGTATACCCTCAGGAAATTTGCTGATTATAGAATCACAGAATTGTTTAGATTGGAAAAGACCTTTAAGACCATCAAGTCCAACCATTCACCTAACTCAACCATGACTAAACTAACTCTGAGGATACAGAACTGAAAGGAGTAGCTGACACACGGGACGGCTGTGCTGCCATTCAGCGAGACCCGGACAGGCTGGAGAGTTGGGCAGAGGGGAACCTAATGAAATTCAACAGGGACAAGTGTAGAGTCCTGCATCTGGGGAGGAATAACCCCATGCACCAGTACAGGCTAGGGGTCGACCTACTAGAAAGCAGCTCCACGGAGAAGGAACTTGGAGTCCTGGTGGACAAGTTCACCACAAGCCAGCAGTGTGCTTTTGTAGCCAAGAAGGCCAATGATATCCTGGGGGGTATTAAGAAGAGTGTGACCAGCAGATCAAGGGAGATTCTCCTCCCCCTCTACTCTGCCCTAGTGAGGCCACACCTGGACTATTGTGTCCAGTTTGGGGCTCCCCAGTTCAAGAGAGATGGGGAGAGATAGAACACTGGAACAGGCTGCCCAGAGTTCGTGGAGTCTCCTCAAGATGAGATCCTCCACAACCCGATCTAGGCAAACCTGCTTTGGCAGGGGGTTTGGACTAGATGGTCTCCAGAGGTCCCTTCCAACCCTTTCCATTCTGTGATTCTTTGGAAGGCTCTCTACAGTTTAATGAAGTTAGCAGTAACATGCTACTACTACTTCAGCCTGAGACACCTCTAGTGGTATGGCAAACTACACCCTCTACACTTCAGGAGTTCAGCTACCTGACCCATCTAACACATCCAGCACACTGTACATACGTTCACTGTCCATGTCTGGGGATTCAGAAAGCTGTGGGTTTGTGTCAACTCCTATGGCTTTTTCTTCTGATGAAGAGGACATGTGGGACTCCTGGCAGTTTGTTTCTCTACATGAACAGAAACAGAAATGCATCAAAGCCTGAAAACAAACCTTGAAGACATTTACAAATTCCTTTCTCAGTGTAAAATCTTGATGTTTCAAAACAGAAGAACTTAAGAAAAATTAGAAATTCCTTTACCAACATAGCTACACTCAATGTGTGAATCTTATGCAAGGAATCAAGTACTGAATGTTATTCCCAGCTCTCTAACACTAGGTAATAATCTAACAGAGTTGTGCTATTCAATAATATATTATTTGTCTTCTGTAGAAGTGCAAATGATGTATTGGAGGTTTAGAACAAACTGAACAGAAGTCTGTGCCATTTTAAGTTACCACTTGAAATTAAGTCTTATTTCATTGCTAACATTCTGTCTTTATCACAGTAAGCGACTGCAGCTTATAAAGTACCTGGGTGAGAAAACAAATAGATGCTAATGGAGCACAAAGAAAATGGAAACTAAGTGTATAAGAAAGGTGCCAGAAAGCATTCAAATTCCCCAATAAACCCGCTAAAGTTACAGGGATCACAGGTGTAATTTTTAGCTGCACAATTTTCAGAGAAAAGCAGGGCTTATGTTCACAGCATCTGCTTAGTAACCCTCCAGGCTGTAAAAACTTTTATATAGCATGTTCTGAAGTCAGTCTACAAAACCATACTCTGGGGTATGCAATGATTTGAGAAAAAAAGGCTCAAACTGACAGCTAGTCAATTTGACAGCTCGTCAGTCTGACACATTAATGCCAAGTTAGTTCTGTTCACAGGCAGAAAGGAATAGAAAAGTTGTTACGTTTAAGAACATAGGAAAGAACCAATACCAGGTCAAAATCATAGTTTTCAAACACAGGAAAGCTGGCAGTTAACATCTTGTGTGAAACCAAAGACGTATCTATTTTATAAACTTACCCTTCATTTGCAGTCTCAAAAGTATCAGCCTCAGCAGCTTTAAACACCAATTTCCCACCCCCTGGAAGGGTAAGACATTCAGCATTTGATTCTTCCACAAATTCTACAAAAAAATAAGATAGATAGATAGATAAGTGCAACAGGGAAGTCATCTAACAATTTCTTTTAAAACATTCATATGATTTTCAGGTGAGCCTTTACACATTTCATCTAGGACAGAGAGCTAACAAAATAATGCTACCAAGACTTAAGATGCACAGGTCTGAATTCTTCTTTGAAGTAAAACAAGGAATCTGATTCATAAATTCCATCAAGAAAATAAAATGACCATTGATATTCTGTTTACAAACTAAACTTTGTATTTACTGACCTAATACATAAAAGTTTCAGAGAACATCTCTCCTTCTTAAAATTGGGTAGTAAATTTTCTTATTTCTCTGTGGATATTTATCTCATTTCCAGCAATGCCACTTTCCTTTCTTGTCTCTATTTCCCCTCTGGTACAAGAATGCATCTAAAGTCTTTTCTCCTTTTCTCTAGTGATTGACTGGTGGTGTTGAAACCAAACAGCTTGCTAACCTGTTTCAGGTTCAATTTTAGAAATAGTCTCCTTTTCTTCTTCTGTCTGCTGCCTCCATATCCAGCAATTACCTTTGCAGGCAGGATTCAGGACTGGGATGATTATTCTAGCTCAGGCCAAACAACAGCTATACTGACTGCCCTCTAATACTTCCAGAGTACTGAAATGGTACAGAACTATTTGTAACATAGCCAGCAATAGTAACATTTCTTCACAACGTTATTC
Organism: Merops nubicus; assembly: GCF_000691845.1. NCBI lineage: Eukaryota > Metazoa > Chordata > Aves > Coraciiformes > Meropidae > Merops > Merops nubicus. The sequence continues at coordinate 15,885 of NW_008598020.1, forward strand.
TTTAATGATTAGTACCTTACTGTTATTTTTAATGAGAAACACCTTGGCTTTCTTGTCCAAATACAAGACAGCTAAAATAGGACAGGTAAATGTTTTGGTCTATCTTACTAAAAACACTATCTGGAGAACCCTCTACCCATGTACATAGAGTCTGTATCTGAGCACTCCTGTTATTTAAAAAGAAAACGCACTGAGGAACTACAATAGGAACAATCACTCTTCAGGACCTTCCAGAATCATCTCAGTCTCAGGACTGGATCAGGCTGCATATGATGCACTGATACTGGAGTACACACTCTGCTGAAACAGTTTCAAGAGCTCAGGCACAGAACCCAGATGCTGGTGTACCTGTCCCAGGGACAGCAAACTTATGTGAAGAGCTGAACTGACCAAGCGCTTTGTCAAGTACAGGGTGCAGCTGTGTCTGCACAGCTTCTCCTTGCTCCTGCACCACCTTCATTCCCAGCTCTTCACTGGCTAGTGAGCTACATCTCTTCTAACCTGTCAGCAGATCTGCTCCTATGAACGCATCCTTAGCAGCTGGACCAGCCTGCATGAGCTCAACTGAGCTGAATTACAAAAGACCAGGTGAAATAGGGTTTTTGCTGGGCCAGCAAAATGAGCAGGCATAGCTGTAATGAGAAGCAGATACACAAGCAGACTCACTTCCTGAAAAAAACTATTTAACTGAGCCCTAATGTGGTGCATAAAAGAAGAAAATCTGTCTAGTCAAAGCACACCATGCATTAAACTTGCTGTAAAAACCCTGTAGCCTACAGAAGTACCCCTAAATCATTACTAGAAGCCTAAGCTTTCAACTCGTATACTTCACAAAACTCCCACAAATCACTGCTGCCTCCCAGCTGCAATTACACACAAGAAATGCCAGCTAAAAGCAAGACACAATCATAATGGCAAGGATACCTAAAAAAAGGACTCAAAACACTGAGGCACTTTAAAAAGCCTAGGACAAAGAAGTGCCTAGTACATTGGGTGACCAGTCAGCATTAACTGTTGCACTCAAGGCCAATTTAACCTTTTGAAGACATTTGAAAATTCAGAAACTTATCAAAGGATGAAACACACCGGCTTGTTCTCTTAGTTCTGATGCATCTGGTTGTTCCATCTGGAAAGGTGTATCTTCAACAATTTCTCCATCTTCTTCCTTCTCCGATTCTTGAAAATTGGCAGGTTCTTCAGTGGAAGAATTAGCTGGTTTAGCAGCTATAAAGATGACATCATCTTCAAAATCACCAGGTGATTTTGCATCATAATACTCCAGAGCAGTTTGGTCTGACCTAGCAGAGAAGTTACTATTTTCTTTGCTGACGTCCATTTTCTCCAAATCATCTCCAGGCATGCTTTCTGAAGACTCTTCAATTTCGGCATGACTGTCCTCAGGGTTGCTCAGAGTACACGGAGTTGTTTTATCTCTACTTTCAGACCAAGCATTCTCCATCGCTCCATGATGATACTCAGATGAAGCTCCAGATAGTGCTTTATCATGTCCTGTTACCTTTTTTTTTTAAACAAGAAAGAGAAAAGACATTCATGATCAATAACATGCACATTTTTTGTCAAACTAAGGAGAAAAAAAAAATATATACCAATATCTGCAAGTCTTACAAGAGCCACCTTAAGCAAGGTGCTACAAAATCAATTCTCATTCTAGCACTATCTTAGCTTTTAAGGTAGAGCGTAAAAAAGAAAATGTATTTTTTTTTTTTTTTAAGAAAAATCACACTTTTGAATTCTTATTGAAATTCCACAGTCTGAGAGAATTAAACAAATCTGGTCTTTTCTAAGCCCTTGCTTATACTGTCATCTCAAAGCTGCCATTGGTTTCACTATTGTTTTCAAGAAAAGGGAGCTGTGCATATCTACAATCATAAGTCAGAATTTCTTTTTTTCATGCCTGCCTTTTCAACTTGTATGCACTGCTGGACTATATTGGTATTCACTGTGCCTGTAGCATGGAGCAAGTAAATGAATCTGGCCACACTACATTATTAGTGAGATCTTCATTTAGGATATAGAGCCCTCTTGTTACAACTGAGGAGCTCTTCAGAACAGGCAAAAAAGGTATAATAGAATATGACCACTTGTTAGTACATGTAGG
>NW_008598020.1:18034-54962 GCF_000691845.1 Merops nubicus
CTGCATGTAGGTAACCAGCACGTGCCCCTGTTCTGCCCTTGGTCTCATGACACTGCCTCAGCAACTGTACAACTAGCTGAATCAGGGAATCCAAGTGACAGAACAAAAGCAGGAGTAGAAGGGGACAAATTTTGGATGGACCAATGTCAGTTGACAACTATATGAATGCCAGCCTTGGTGCAAGTGACCAGCAAAGCTGAGAACTCTAGGGCTAGAGAACAGACGGCAGCACAGCTCTCTTCCTTGGGAGTCTAGTTTTACCATCATTTCACTAAATCCAGCCTTGCAAAGAAGAAAGGCTGAAAGGAAATGCAGCTCATGACTTCTGTGGTTTTCAAAAACTTTTAGTTCAAAAAGCTGAACAAACCCAAACAACTGGCTCAATCTGTACTCCTTACCTCCCTGCCGTGCCACCGTTTGAAAAGGTACAGCAGGAAGCCACACGAGCTGTTTGGAACAGTCACAGCTCCTAGCAGTGCTTGAGTAAAAATCACCATGGTCACTGGCACTTACTGTGAAGATAGTCCTGCAGGCATGCAGCGTTGCAGAAGGTTTGACTTAACCTCTTTTCACTGAATTCAAGTCTGACATTCCGATTTGCAATTCCAAATTTTCAAAAGAGAGTTTTGGAAAACTTTTTAAAAAACGTGTATCAAATCATAGTCTAGAAAGCCTTTAACAGTAAAAATCACAAACTACAGCCCAGCTTACCCCAATAGTCCATTTTGCATTTGAGCTCTCTTCTCTGAAAGATATTCTAGGTTCCTTTACTCGTAGAGGAGGAGTGACTGACCGTCCTGGAGAAGCAGAGGGAGTTGCTAAGGGTGTGGTACGAAGGCTGGACCTGAGAATAGACTGAGGTGTAAACCCAGGAAAACCAGACGTAGATGCAGCCAAAGCTTTCGCTCTCTACAAAAAGAAAGTAAATAATTTAAACGTAAATCAGTTACATTCTCAAAACCAAAAAGCTTCACTTGTCAAAAGTATGAGTCTCCATTGCAAATGGAGTTTGTACCAGCAGAAGGGACAAAGTTTAGCCTCTGCACTGCCTTTTTTTTTAAAAATACCAGCATAAAATGTTCTTTTTCCAATTAACTTCCTGAAGAAACACAGATATGGCTTCTCTCAGGCATGCCACCCTGCAGGAAGACTTGGATAGGCTGGAAGAGTGGGCTAACAAGTACCTTATGAAGTTCAACAAAGACAAGTGTAAGGTCTTGGACCTGTGAAAATCATCACCTAAGAGTGTTCCAAGAGGACACTGGGTTGCACCAACAAGGAAATCACCAGCAGAGATAAAGAAGTCTAGCACTCTAGTCAGTGCTTGTCAGGCCACACCTGTCCTCAGTTTTGGCCCTTGCTATACTGAAAAGATGTGAAAGGCTGTAGAGGATCCAGAGAAGGGCCACAAAAACCATCAGAAGACTAGGAAACCTGCCATCTGAGAAAAGGCTCGAAGAACTGAGTTTGTTCAGCCCTGAGAATAGAAGGCTTTGGGGAAATCTTATTAACATGTTTCAGTATTTAAGGGATGGCTACAAATTTAGAGACTCCATTTTTACAAAGAGTCACATGGAAAAGCCATGGGGTAAAGGGACCAAGTTAATCCTGGGGAAATTCCAATGAGACACAACAGGAAAAATTTTCACAAGAAGAACGATCAGTCATTGCAATAATCTCCCCAGGGAAGTGGTGCAGTCCCAAACATTGCATACGTGGAAGATTTAGCTGGACAAAGTGATGGGCCATCTTACCTAGACCATGCTTTTCCCAAGAAGGGTCAGACCAGATGATCCTTGAGGTTCCTTTCAACCTGGTATTCTATGATCTTGTCTGCAATGTTACCTCCCATCCCAGTGGTCTGCAGTTTTCTACACTGCTATTCTCTAAGGTGTACAACTTCCAGTGTTACCCCGAGTAGAGCGACTGAAAACACTGCTGTGCAGAACAGCAACCAGCAAAGCAACAGCTACAGCTGCTTTTTCACCAGTTCAGTCCCTGCACTAGCCTAAATGAAGTGACACTGCTGTAAAAGTGCCTACACATCTTCACCTAGAAGCATTCAGGTCTTCTTACCTCAGCTCAAAAAAGATTTTACAGTATGGGAAGGGCTTAAAAAGAAGGGTAATGAAACTAGCTTAATGATATGAGCAATATTTAACCACAAAAAAAAACAATTCAGAGACATCAGAACTATTTTGTTCAGGTAGGCAAAGGCAAAAAGAACAGCACCAAGATAGGTCGTACGTGACTTCCTTACATGATAAGAGTTTGATGGCAGTGAATGGAAATACACTTTAACAAACAATTAGTAAGTAAAATTACTGCAAAAAGATATCTGAGTTTGACAGAGACTGACATCACTTGGTTGTCACTCACTTCACTGCATTAAGAAACTGAAGCATACACATTCTTGCTGGTAGGTCTGCAAGTCAAACTATACAGAGCTATTGAGCACTTCAAGAATGAGATGGTTAAGCTACAAACTGCATCTCTAAGTATACTGAAAAGTCCAATTTTAACTTCCTTTGTGCCATGTGTATTTCTGGTGAATCTAAGGGATAACATGCATATGGCAATTAAATTAAGAGCTCAACTTTCCCTCTTCAAGACCATTCCCAAAACACTGCTTCCAAAAGGACTGCATCTACAAAAAGCCACCTGCGTACTGAAATTAATCCACAAACTGAGTCCACCAGTGTCTGTGTAAAATGCTCTGGTGGTTTCATTTTGAACAAAGTTTACAGGCTTTTGGTCTGGTGGGTTCCTACAATTTTTTATTTTTTTTTTTTTAAAGTACAAACCTTAACCACAAGAGGAGTCTGTAGTAAATTCAGCTCTGGTGCTCTTGAAAAATTCTTTTGTGAGATGGAACCATGCATATTTGCTTTCAATGGACTGGATGCCATGAACGAAGTAGAAGCTCTGCATGGTGACTGCCAGCTACCACCCTGTGCTTCAGAACACGAAGGAACAGGACGAACCACCAAATCCAGCAATCTGTCAAGATAGTTTAAAACATGAACATAAATAAATACATGAAAATAAAACCCATGATGCTTTCAAGACATCTGATACATAACAAGAAACATTCAATGAACAAGAAATACAGATGAATCACTGCTGGGGTGACACATCGTGCCCATGAACAAGCTACAGGCATTTCAATTATTGCTGTATATTTCATACTTAATTTCCTAAGTCAGTGCCCCTGAGACGGGAGCAATCCAATCTGAAGTTGCACAAGTGATGAAGTTCTCACGTCAGAAGAAAATTTTACCTTTTAAGTATTTTTTATTGAAATCTACATTTCAATGCTGGGACAACTAACTTCAAATTGTCCACTTAGTTGTGGCCCAAAGTTGACCAACAGAACTAAATTGCAAAGAGAACATTCTGCAGAGCAGAAAGTATACACGTACAGGCACACACACATGCACAGAAGAAGAAACACCTTCTTGAAATATTCAGTTTATAGACCTACTATACCTGGAACATTTTCGTGAAGAGTTTGCAATTGGTGTCCCAACAAATGCATCACACAGCTCTGCGTCTGGGAGACGATGTGACAGGACTTGTGGTTCTGTAGCTCTAGGACTACAATTACAAGAAAAAATGAACTGGCTTTCATTTTTTCAAAGTCCAAACAGAACAGAATTCAAGTTTATTTGACCACACCACCTGTAGGAAAATCATCTGACAAGTACTGTAGCTCTTTTCCACTCTTTATAATTCTACCTATTTTGAAGAAAAAAGGGCAGAACCGAAGCCAAATCTGGGCAGGAAGTGGTTAAAGGTTACTATTAGACCAGACAACCAACTTAAATTCTGTAAACACATTTATCTTAGTGTAAATACATTCATATATAAGATTATCATAGCAGACAAACTCTCTCTCCAAATATTGCTTGTGATGAATCGACTCTTAAATATTTTATATTCTATGTGCAAAAAAGCAAAACAAAGCTTTATTTAGGTACACCTCCCCTCCAAAACACTAACATCATTCAAATGGATTTGTCTCTCTCCCATCTCCAAACATGTACCTGCTACAAACATGTAACAAGGCCAAACTTTGTTACAAGGCTGCTTACCTATCATATTGTGAGACACTGGCTTTCTGCTCGCTTCCTCCCCATACTTCTCCAATTTTGAACAATACATTGTTGATAAGAGTTGCCCTTGTATGCACATTTCCTGCTTTAGCTTGTTTTGTTACTGTTGATAATGGCTTTGGTCTTGAGACTGCAAAGCAAGAGGAGGGAAAAAATATCAGCCTTGTAAAATCAAAGTGATGGTCCATTGTATTTCCCCCCCTAAAAATTACCTTCTCTTAAGACTGAAGGCAAACGGTAAGGCTTCGCTCTCTCTACAGCCAGCTTCCTTTGAACTCTAGGAAGGACCTTCCCATATTGGTCTAGGATAGAATTTCTGGCCACTGCTCGCTCTCTCAGGCGAGGATTGCGGTCATTCTGATGAACAGACAGCGTAAAGTAAAAAGTTGTCTCATTACAAGTTAATGGCACAGAACTACCTGTACTGTTTCTCATTTCTTCTACAGACAGAGTAAAATACATCCACTGCACAGAACAGCAGTGAGTTCCACCCATCAGCACATGCCAGCTTCACCTGGAAGGAAGACTAGAGCAGTAACAGAACCTATGACTCTGAAGTTAAAAACTAAGTGCCACGAACAACATGCAGAACCGTGAACTCTGCAGAACCTTCATCTGATACAGTTGTTATCACCTGCAATTCTCAAATGTATTACAACATAGCAGGCTCTCCCTTGGCTCGCCTGAAGCACCAATGTCTGAGATGACTGAATATACAGGACAACTGCAAATTGTTTGATGAAGTGATTTCAATTTTAAAATGAGTCAGAAGAAGCTACCTACACACCCAGCTTCTAGCTGAATGAAAGTTTTCAAATGCAAGACCTAAAACTTCCAAGACCACCTTTTAAATTTGGTTCACTGGAAAACTGCACTTCCAGAAAGCAGCAACTGCATCACAGATTCTTAACAGAAGTTCACATAGTGCAGATTTTAAGCTGGATCTTTTGAGAAACAGAAGCTAGGCAAGAATTTCTGTCATAAAAGTGGTAAAATGAAAGCTGTGAAATTGCAGAGCTCACATCATAACTTCCAAAAAAAGAAAACACACCAATTTTGCCTACGGACTGGTATCCAGGCTGCTCTCAGCTAGAAAAATAAAGTTGTGTGCAAGATACAGGAGATGACATACAACATGCTTTTCATTCCACAGAAAGGAGTGGCACAAACAACTTTCAATAGTCTCAACCACATAGAACGTATGTATCTGTAAAACTAAATTAAAAGACTGGCCTATAGAAAACATCTATATTTACTCCTCCAATGCAAACAAACTATTTTAAGCGGAGTTAACAATAGTCTGTAACATCTAATTTATAGCTTCACAGTGTAGTTTTGAAGCAGTGAAGTATTTTGTTCAACTTTTAGTTTCAGCTGTAACTTAAGGCATAGAAACTTATTCCTAGTACTTCAAAGAATGGTATAAAAACAAAGGATTTTTACTGAGTACTACTAAAACCAGTTAGTAACACCTAACAAACTTGCACAGTTGACAGAACTTCTATGCTTACCATATGATTAACATTCATTGACTGATTCAACTGTAGTGCTGGGATATAATTGGCACGCTGCAGATGGTAGACTAGAAGAAATTCAGGATTCTGAACACCAGCATTGGTCTGTAAAAACTTCTCCAAACACTCCTATGAGAAATAACAAATTTCAAAAATCTGTTATCATTCTGACTCTTCTCTTTTCAAAGAGGTGATTAAGATTTTTTTTCTTTGTGCACACTTACTTGTTCAGTGTCTGTGAAAGGTAGCTTCAGTAAGTCTTCCATTAGTCCCATCTCCTGGCAGATTTCATACATGTGTTTTAACAGCTCTTCCACATTTAACTTAGTGGCATGTTGCTGCAACAAACCCCAAGCCTCCACCATGCACCTGTAATTCATTTTTTTAATATGTAAAGGAATATTGAGAGTATAGCCAAAAAGATGCCCCCGAATTATTCAAGGTTTAAAGGAAGTGTAAAGGATTGATTTGTATCTTTGTTCTCCACCTTTCACAGTGTTTCAATGCCAACATAATGGGATGTATTTCTTTACCTGTTGGACAACAGCACAGTGAGGAAAAGCTGCACTTCACTGTTGCTGGACACTGATGGCCTCATCATCTGCATGTATCTGAGGGCTTGCCTATGCTCTCCTTGGCACATGAGGGACTGAATAATTCTCATATGTTGCCATGGCACAGTTTTGATTGTGGCTGGATGGAAGAGCAGGGCCAGTGAATTCTGTGGAAGTTAGAGATCAGCTTTATTATGATAAATATGTACATATACGCACGCAACAAAAATATTCCAAAGTTTAAGTAAGGGTGAATGCGTGTTAAATAAACTTAGATGACAAACTAATTAAATACTTGATGCAGGACATGCATATAAAAATTCTTAAGTATCTGCAGAAAAAAGAATCAGTAAGCCATACATTACAAAATGAGTAATTTAAAAGAAGTAGTTCATACTTTTCTGAGTTAACCTAATTTCTGTATATGAACACCACTTTTTGTAAATACATGACTGAAGTAGTCAGTTATTCTCCCAGACAAGCAGACTATATTAGCATCATGACAAGCAAAGAACAACCTTCAGCACCAGAAAGAACATGAGTTAGGTTGAAAAGTCACTTTTGCAGTCTTTTGTATCACATCTTGCTGCTATGATCATAGTTTTAATACTTAAAGTACCTAAAACACGGTTTTTGAGAAAGTGCTCAACTCGTCTACTGAAAACAACCTAAATGGATAAAATGAAAATTCAAGTATCAAGCAGTTACAGTAAATTTTTTGTTTTAATCCATTTCCTGACAAAGTAATTAAAATAAAATTTCAAATCACAATTTATTGAAGATGATGTAGTAGTATTCCAAAAAAAGCTCCTCATGTTTTATCAAATTATTAGCTAAGCACCAATTTTTAAAAATTATTTTATGCATTACAGCTTAGTACTGCAATGTATGTCTAACTGATCTGTTACATACTTACTTCATAATCATTGTGATCTAGAAGCCAAAAGCCTTGAATAAGCTTAACAAGACCCCAAGGGACAGAAAAGGCAGTTGGGAAGGAGTCAATTGAAGTTTCTGTTTTATTTGGAAAGGAATGCATGATATCTAGCAGCAAGTAAATAGTCTGATATTAAGTATGTAATTAAGGCAAATAAGACAAAAAATTTATGACATTACATTCAGAAAAGAATAATGAAAGAAGAATATCAACGTGGTAGGAAGCAGAAAATACTAATGTCTTGACAATCTGAACTACTATAACCTGAAGATAGTCAGGTCCTAACCACAAAATTGTATTCTGAATAAACAGACGGAAATAAATACTCTGATTTTTGTAACATGTTCAAAAAGGGTAACTTTAGATAATTTAATACCTAAGTTACAAACTCAGGTTCCCAGTTTAGTCAGTGATGTTGCCAGCTGGACACTCAAAGCACATGAACATTCAATGCTTCATTATAAATGCAAACAAATTCTACAGTTGGGTTTTTTTCCCCCCTCATTTCCAGAGTATACAAAACAATGTAAATTACGGCGCCCTGACGATACCGCTTGGCTCTGAATAATTAAAACTGGATTTAAAACAGTACGTGCATCACTCACTGGAGTGTCATTTTCCTTTTCTGACATCTGTTTTTAGGGACCCATTCTAATAAGTCAGCTCTGGGGTACAACTGTTTTTAAACCCCTTGCTGTCTCAGCTCCCCTCTCAGGTTAGGCAACAAAAAAACCTGTTCTGTTCTGATTCTGTTTATTTCAGCAGCTTAAAAAGTAAGTTTCTGCCCAATGACTTGACTTTCCTGTTTATTATTCTGTGTGCTGCTGGTTTAACAGAACAAAAACAAGTACTGTTAGCTGTGCTGGAAAAATCAATGATTTCATGAAAAAATGAGGTACTAGTAAACCATCGTTAGAAATCTTTTTGCTCTGAAGCATCACATTTTAGTGCATCATTCTAGTAAGCAGCCATTTGAAACAGATGTGGGTGATTTTTAAAAATTTTAACAGTTTAAATTTTGATAAAAACTAAAGGATAACTAATATTACTTAGTAAGCTTTTTTCCCTCACACCAGAAAAGACTTTGCAACAAAACATTAAAAAAAATCATAAAAAATCTGCACTACAAAGAAATGAACAATGCTTCTGTCTATGACATTCTTCCAAACTATGTTTTCACTTGCATTGTGTTTGAAGCATAAGTTTTAAAAATGTTTTTAACACCTAGGTGACAAACACTTGAGAAAATATTTTATTACACCTCCAGTATATACACAACTAGAAAGGATACAATTGCATGTTTGTAGCTTTCTTCAATGCTTTCTAGCAGATAGAGATCCAGTAGTGCCTGAAAGGAAAAAAAATATAATTAATAAAACAACCTCCTGTCTTCACAAATCATTGGCTTTTGGTCAGGGATTTGTTGGGATTTTTTTTTTTTAGTAAACATAACACTCACATGTAAACTAGCAGGTGGGTATTTCCCAGTTCCTCCTTCATCTCTCTGCCACAACTTCTCAACTTGCTCTCCTAACTGGGAAACCAATCCATCAATCATCAAGCAGTCAGAATCCCATTTTCCTCTGAAACAAAAGGTAGCAAGGATTTGGTCAGAGTAAACCACTAATTCTAGCCTCTCAGTGTGATAGATTTCCTCCAGTCGAAATAAACAAAAAAGCTCTTATGAGTTAAAGGAAGTAACAAACATACAAAGGCACAATTATTATTTGAAAGGCACATGGAAGAAATTTCTGAGTCAGATGAAAGATGTTCCTTAGATACTGAATTAAAGGAATTCACAACAGAAATCCTAAAAGCTCTCTTATTAAGGAACAGTTGCAACCTTTTATTTTTCAGGTTTCCTTTTTTTTTTTTGTTGTATTACCTGTAGTACAAAGGAAGTGCAAACGGAGTCTTTTACGTGCCAAAAATAACCACTCTCCTCCTGTCTAACAGAGGAAATGTAACAGTATCAAAATACCAAGACTATTCTTGATCACAAATCAATGCCTTCAAACTGGAGTGTTCCAATACACCCGTGAGACAAAATAATGGAAACTTCAGATTTTGTTTTCAGCATCTCACTTTTGTTACTGACGGAAAGTTATTTCCAGACAGCTGAGCATACAGGTAAATCTTAGTATCCACTTAGGCAGCATTCATGTTTCTATACACATAGTATCACAATCAAGGAGGGCTGAGCCTTTAAAAATTACATTATTCAAAAATCCATTACAATCTTCTGCTAAGCACAATGCTACCCTTTAATTCCCCAATGATAAAAAGCAGGAAAATCAGACTAGAGGTTGTATGCTTCTACAGAACAGGAACCTGTATGTAAGTCACTTGAGAAGTAAGCAAAGATAAACTTTGAAGTCAATGCCTAACTGACTGTAGCTTCCACCTTAACTCATCTTGCAGCACCTTGTTCACAGTGCCAAAGCCCAAGCTTCTTTAGTTCTTTATTGAGCTTCCAGTACAATTTCCAAAGAAAAACCTATTATCATCTAATCCAAAGCATATTACTCAAATACTAGCAAGCTAGTCTAGTTTGCATGAGGAAGTGACTTCTATCAAATAGCCCAGAGAGTGCCAGGTGTCCAATACAACTGTTTTGTGAACATTGTGCTTTGCTGAAGTGGAGATGACTGATCCTATCCTAATCACATAATCTTTCTCAGTAGAAAAAAAATATACAGATTAGCCAATGAATTAAGTAGATTACAAAAAAAGGGAGGACACCCAACAAATGGTACTAAGCAGAAGTACATATAAACACTAAACACAAAGATTACTTTCCTGTGTTGCAACAGAACACACACGTCACTGAAATCAAGAGTACCACTAGTAAAAACTACATTAAGCACAGCTTAAAACAAATATAACTGTTGATATAAAAGCCATTCGCTTCCACTTCTGAATTTGAAAAAGTGTTTTCTTGCAAGGCTTACCTCGACAAACGCTCCAGATCCTGTCGGTGACCAGTATAGTAGCTCTGAATCAGAGGATAATTGTAGAAAGGTCTAGACAAGTGCATATCGTCATCTACAGGCAATAAAGCCAATGCAAGTTAAAGAAGTAATAACACATTTTTAGACTAAAATTTTTGACTAAGACGACAGAATATCATGCAAGCTAAGTGTCAAGAAGCCTCCAGCTATGAAAGAAGCCAATCCTATATATTTCTGCCTTTGCTAAGAGATATAAGACACCAGACTAGCTCCTTCTTGTTTCAAGTACCATTTCATGCTTACAGCTGAAGGTAGCATTCAGAATATGTAGTGTAAGCTGAAGTTCACTGTAATAAAAAGTATGAACTCTCAAAGTGAATGTTTTTTTAAACATGTCATGTGAGCATTTGTAAGACAATTAAGGCTGACAATAGAATTCATAATCCATCCAAATAAACAAGTACTTCTAATGTGTCTTTTTCTCTCAAGCAATAAATAAAAAGCTCAAAATGTGCAGTTAATGTTTTTACTGTAAAAACAAGTGTTCCAGCATTTGTGATTTAGTAATATTTTGTTTAAAATGCTCTGTTACAAATGTATTACAGTTCATGCTCACCTAAACCCTCTGGAAGGAGACTGGATCGACAGAACCAGATGACTACTTGTGCGTACAAAGAAATGAGGCTAGTTACCACCTGCTTATTTGTCAAGTCTGTAGAACCTGAAAAATGGCAGAAGATTTATTTTTATTATGCCATTCCTTTCATTCTTACTAAACTAGCATCCTAAATAGACAGTCTAAAAATAACGGTAAAAATCGTTGTATTTTTCACTCTGTAGCACTCCATTATATTTGTTTTGGTGGTGATTGTGGGTTTTTGCTTTAAAGAAGAAACTTTGAAGCAAACCCTAGAAAAAAAACAAACTCACAGAAGGTTAAAATATAATACAAAGCCTCAACTATTAAATACCCTCAACCAAAAAGACAATTCTTTCCATATAGCAGTGATTTTTTTTACAGCAAAGGGATACTCTTTCCCCCTGCCCCAATGTCAAGAACAACTGACAATATAAAAAGCTACAGAAATTCAACTTGTGCTTCCTATTTTTTAGCCATTTGCAATATATTTGCACACATTTATAAATCGCTAAGAATTAAAAAGAATAATTTTCAGCATTACCCCTTTCAGTTCCTGCGTCTTCAACCCAGTTCCCTGCATAGCTTCTTGCTGAATGCAGCCTCCCCTGCCCACTTGTGTGAACTCCACAATTTCCCTGAACTTGATGCATGTTAAGCAGCAGACACAACTTCTCCAATTTAAGCCTCTTCTCCCAGCTAAATCTGTCTTCCAATCATCAAACCCAAAAGCTCATGTTTCCACAATTACAACCCAAGCATAATACCAAAACTTAATAAACAGTACCAGAAATTTAGCAATGCTATTACCAACCTTTTTCAGTCAGCTCTCGTGCTTCTGTTAGAAAACAGTTTAAGACGGTGCTAAGGTTGCTCAAAAGCAACTGGCAGTGCTGAAGAGACTGTAACGTCTGCGGGTCGATGAAGTTGCAAGAGCCATCAAACAGTGGAACACCTTTTCAAGAATAAATATTACATCATTAGCCTACAGGGCAATTTCAGAGTTCCAAAGTACACTCAAAGAACTGCATGCTTCACCATACCAACAGATTATTGAATAAGCTCAATTAGGGAGAATGATTTTATGTTTGCAGAATTACTACACTAGTACTCACATATTTGATCAAATTCATCTTTTGTATAGATCACTTTGTTCCACGTCCACTCAAGAACAAACCGTAAATTAGCAGCAGAACTTGGCTGCTCTTTAAAAAAAAGAAAACAAAAAAGAAATGAATCAACCATTTCAAACTCAAAGTATATATAACATAAAAACAACATAAGAAGTATTACCTTCAGATGTCCAATGTTTAATGCATCCTGTCAGAAGTTCTAAAGAACCTGTCTGAACAGCAGCTGACAATATTGCTTCTAACTGCTCCTCCTAAACAGAAGAGACAATAAAACTAGACTCTTACATGCTTTCATTATCTGAAGTATCAATAGTGTTTGTTTCTAACTGTACACTCCATCAGACATCCCAAAGTCAATTAGTACACATGCAACTAATTCCATATTCTCTTAATTCTAGCCACAGGCTAGACTACTTGTTAGTCTGAGGAAGGAAGCCATTTAATTTTTCCTCTGACATTTCAATTTACTGAAGGCTAATTCTAACCTTTATTTGCACACCTCTGCATTATACTCTTAATTTGCTGAGTTCCAATGAACTATTATCAGCAACATCCTCTGCCAATATCCATCACCCGTTTTGTGCATCTAACTTTGCCACCAGGAATGCATGATGAGGACACAACAAAGACAACTATACAATGCTGGTCAAGTAGATTTCTAGACTATAAAGACATGAAGCAGTTCTGACATTCAAAGTGTTAAGTTATTATTGTCTAAAATTACAGTACAGTAGTGGAAGATTTACATTCTGAGTTTAAATTTCTAGCTGTTCAAATACTGTATTAGAATGCATTGGCAAGCCTTTAGAAGGATAATGCACAGACAAGGTATTACGTAGTAGCTTATTTCAGCTGGTGTTCTGATACTTCTTTCAGGTGAAATGATCCTTCATAAAAAGTCACTTTTTTTGTTGGTTGTTTTGTTTGTTTTTCTAAAACACATTCAAAATTACCTTCCTCTTCCAGGTAAAATCATTACACTCAAAGCTATTTCTACACATTTGTGTTTCCACCTTTTTCTGAAAATACACCAAATACTACTTATCGTGCCAAACAAAACTCCAAACCAAGCTTCTTGACCCTATTTCTGAAACTGCCTCGCTACCATTCAAAAGAAATCCCTGCTCAAAACAAAAGTCTCTGAACAATATGGTCACAATTCAGCAAGGGTTATTAGAAAATATCTTGCTTTCCCAAGTTATTTCCAAACCGGAGTTGACAGCGGAACATCTAATTTGAATGTAAGAGTCTACATGAGGCTTTCAAAACAAAGAGTCTACATGCCAAAAAATTAGTTTTGGCTACCACACTGCGCACAAGTGCTATTTGCCTTAAAATATTTCCACAAATCTGGTGAAGAATCCAGCAGGCAGCAAGAGGAAGGCAGTGGGAAAACAGCTGTCCCCTCCCTACGAATTGCTCCACTGTATGATGACTAGCTAGCTGATCATTTAGCTTAGATCCTGCCCAAATGGAGATGTGCCGTTCATCACAGAGGATTCGGATCCAAACAGCATCTCGCGAATCTCTTCACATGAGAGAGGGAGGATGGGGCACTGCAAATGGAAAACCTATAACAGAGGAGGGTTTAAAGCAGATAAAAGGTAGCCAGTGTCACAAGTAAAAGGTGACTGAGGTGCGGCAGCAACCAGAGGGCAGTCTAGGAGGAGTAAACTGGGCTACTGTAGCACAAGACAAAGGTGAAGACCTGCTTTGAGAGGCTGTAGAGAAGCCTACTGACGATGGGACAATGAGCGGCAACAGTGACGGACCTGTCAGGTAGAGCTGACAACAGCAATTGTTTACCACAGCCCACCTCCTTGGAAGCCAGTGATCATGAGCAGTGCAGCAGGCTGATGTTTGCAAGAGCTCACATCCGAGTGAGACACCCCCATCATCGGGTACTGTGCTGATCCCTATGCTCACTCTGAGAAACTGGGGTGATGAAGGTTGTTCTGAGGGAAAGATGCTTTATGCTGTGCATGACCAGCGCTGACTGCACGCAGCCCTGTGTGTCTCTGTGGCGCAGTTAATAGATAGGTCTCTAAAAACAGATCTATTAGGGCTGTTTCCAGTCAAACTCAGTAGTTTGAATCTAAGAAGACTATTAATCCTGCTAACAGAAGTTGATACCTGCATTTCAACACATGCATTCTGCTGGAGAAGCTGGTGGCTCATGGCCTAGCCAGGTGGACTCTTGGCTGGGTTAAAAACTGGATGGATAGCCAAGCACAGAGAGTTGTGGTGAACTGAGTTAAATCCAGTTGGAGTCCAGTCACGAGCGGTGTCCCTCAGGGCTCAGTTTTGGGACGAGTCCTGTTTAGTATCTTTATCCATGACCTGAGTGAGGGGATCAAGTGCACGCTCAGTAAATGTGCAGATGACACTAAATTTAGTGGGACTGTTGATCTGCTTGAAGGTAGGAAGACTCTGCAGAGGGATCTGGACAGGCTGGAGCAACGGGCTGAGGTCAGTTGTGTGAGGTTTAACAAGGCAAGTGCTGGGTCCTGTGCATGGGTCACAATAACCCCAGAGAACACTACAGGCCTGTGGAGGAGTGCCTGGAAACTGCCTGGTGGAAAGGGACCTGGGGGTATCGGTGGACAGTTGACTGAACATGAGCCACCAGTGTGCCCGGGTGGCCAAGAGAGCCAACAGTATCCTGGTTTGTATCAAAAATGGTGTGACCAGCAGGAGTAGAGAGGTGATCATGCCCCTGTACTTAGCAGTCGTTTGGAACACGGTGCTCAAGGTATGGTCAGTTTTGGGCACCACAGGGTAAGAAGGACACGGAGGTGCCGGAGCTGGTCTAGAGAAGGGCAATGAGGTGGGTGAGAGAGCTGGAGAACATGCCTTAGGAAGAGCAGCTGAGGGAACTGGGGTTGTTTAGCCTGGAGAAGAGGAGACTGAGAGGAGACCTTACTGCTCTCTACAACTACCTAAAAGGAGGTTTTAGTCAGGCTGGTGTTGGTCTCTTCTCCCAAATTACTGACGATAGGATGAGGGCAAGTGGCCTCAAGTTGCGCCAGGGAAGACTTCGATTAAATATTAGGAAGAATTTCTTCACTGAGAGAGTGGTTAGGCACTGGAATGGACTGACCAGGGAGGTGGTGGAGTCATCATCCCTGGAGGTGTTCAAAAAATGAGTGGATATGGCATTTGAAGCTATGGTCTAGTGGTTAGGGAAATGCTGGGAGGAAGGCTGGACTTGATGATGCTGGAGGTCCTTTCCAACAATGGAGATTCTATGATTCAATGTAACTTGCAAACAATATGAAAATCAGATTACCATCTGATGTACCATCTTGTACCTCTACAGCCCTGTCAGACAAGATGGATGTATTTCCCCCTTGATTCCCTGATAGGTACTCACCCGACTCAGGCTGGATGGTTGGACATCAACTAGCCTTGGAGACAGCAAGCCAGCTACAAGACACCTATTGTAGCTATCGTGAATGGCTTCACTTATTGAAGGACCAGATTTCTTCAAAAAATTCAAGGTCTGAAACATCAATCAAAAATTTCAAATTAAGGCAGCAATATTATTCAGTCTGGTTCTGGACAACCACTATGAGAAATAATACAAATGTTCACTTAAACTGTCAGGAAGTTTGCACCAGTAATATGCTTTAGGTTAGCAATATGAATAAGCATTACGATGTAGAGTCTTAATGATGGCACCCAAACTAACACCTACACTTTACTTAAAAAAAAAAAAATCCTGTAAAAAAACACTTCAGCCTTTGCAATGCTTATTTTCTAGCTTCTCTGTCAATACATAGGACTCCTTCTCCCTGAACACTGACACAAAACACATTCTATATAAGCTTAAACTAATACACAACTTTAAATCACACTTAAGAACTTTTCTATGCTTGTCTGTGCAGAAGCCAATTTATGTTGGCAATATTTACTGAGCTGAAATTTAATTCAAAATTATTTGTCACAATCTGTGCAAGTGTCTCAGAAGTTAAAATGTGGCCAAATTTGGGTGAAAGTTTTCATTTCTTCTAAAATAGCTCAAGAATTTTTTCCATTGCCTTCATTCCAATCCTCCCTTTTCAAGTTAACAGGGACCAAAACCTTAACTCAAGACTACACAGGCAGTTCAACTGATGGGTGATAAAATAGCAATAGCTTTCCCTGACTTGCACAACATTTTTGTTCTTGCTCCAAAAGCAATGTTATACTTCTTTCTAGACATTCAATCCCTGCTCATGCTTCAATAGGACATAACAGTAATTTCACAGACCCGAGCGCAGATCTAATTTGCCATTTGCACAGAACTGGCAGCATACAATTGCAATTATGCATGTGGATGCACAGGATGAGTGTGAAATGGTCTCTGACACTGAAAGCAGTGCAATAGAAAACCTAGGAAAGGTCCATCTCTTGATGTTCTCAGTAAAGATGCAGCAAAAGATTACCTCCTTCTGGAAGCCGGTGCAAGTCATATGAACCACTCCCGAGTTCAGCAAGCACGTACCATCTGCAGAAACAATGAACGTCTGACAACCTTCCATACTCTGACACTTACATTATCACCAGTTTACAGTTTTTAAATGGCAATATCTGGAAAGAAATAACCGAGTACCCATTTTCTTCATCAGATCACCTACAAACTTTTAAACAGAAAACAAAAAAAGTCCAAAACAAAACACCACACAACAAAACTGTTGTGTGTAGAAATTTTATCTCTAGTGCTATCCAGGTGCTGTGCTTTGAGCTTCACTTCAAAGTCATTTCATTTTATGACCACCACCACTTCACAGGCTACATTACAGAAGAACCAAACCTCAAAACTCAGCGGGCTGTCAGATGTGTTTCACAATATTAAACACCTTGTTAGTACAACATAATCAGAGGTGGGTTTGGGGGATTTGGGGCTTTTTCATTTGGTTTTTGAGTGAAAAGCAATGAACAAGAGAACTAACAAATGCCATCTGATGTCAATTTAAGCTTATCCCTATTAAAAGCAGTGAAATACCTACCAAAATTATATGTGCTTGGATTAAAAAACTGCTCAGGTGGCGGATAAGAAGGAGGAACTCCCCGACTGAGACTCCGCTCATGTACCAGAATATCCAAAATGAGGTTTGGAGAAGTCATGCTTATTACAGTATCCAGTGACCACAACGCAAAATAGGGGCAATCATGAAGGAATTCTTCTGGCCTTAAGAAAAACAAGTGCATAAACTTAAATGCCAACTTTCAAATTAATTATTAGTAGGGATACTGAAAACAACTTAATAAAAATCTACCTTAGTGAATCTGGCATTTGAGCGTGATACCAGCGATTAATGTCAAATACACCCAAATAAGTAGATGGTTTTCCCTGACCATATGTATTCACTTGCCAACTGAAGATTGATACGCTGGTGTCAGGAGATATTACTGTAAAAGACAAGACATTGTTTCTCATTTATAGAAAATACGATATAGCTGACATCTTGAAAAGACCACTTGCGACTTTGGCTTAATTCTGTTACATCACTCTTGAAACATAACACTTCCTAAGAATGATTAAAAAAAAAAAAAAGCAGCAAACATCTGAGATTGGTTTCAGTCATAGTGGCCTTTTTTCTTTTTCAAATTGTACCAGTTCTTAGCGAAATGAGAGACAACTACTAGCTAATTAAGTTTTCCATACAATAAGAGTTGACAAGACATTTAGCTAGATGAACAGCTAAGCAAAAAAAGAATATGCTAGAACACATACATAGCTACTTTTCTAAAGCATACAAATAATTACTGCATACACTTGCATCACTCAGCTGGTATTATTATCTTCCAGATTTGACTCAATTACATGTTTTAAGAATAGCTCATTTCCAGTATATTCAGAATGAAAGAACACAGTTATCATATGAAATGAATTTTTTTAAAAAAACTCAACAGGAAATTCAAATAAAGATTTTAGCATAAAACATTCTATGTTATACTCCAGCTGTCAGCAAGTGGAATGGTCTGCCTTCTCTGTGGACAATGCATTCTCTAGATCTAAGTACAGTATGTCACGTATCATCTACCCTACCAGAGAACAAGACCACACTATGTTTGGCAAAATGTTTCTCTGTTGAATTCATGGTTATCATTTAGAGGTCCTCACGCACTCTACTATGTTTCACTGTGAACTTCTGTGTCATTTCAGTTTTCTTAGCTGCTGGAACTGCTTTGGAAGGTACCAGTTATTTTCACCATTCAGAACACACCTTCATTGCTAACCTCAATACACACCAAACAGAAGCTCATGTGTCTTGAGAACTTGTAGATCCCGAATAAAAGCCACTTCAAAATCATCAGAAAAATTACAGTTATATCTCCATGTCTCACACTTCATACAAAGGACACAGAAAGGTTCTTTTGTTATTTTGTTTTTCAGATATGGGGGAGGGTTGTTTCCACCAAATTCTGAGAAGGCAGTCTCCTCAGAAACATGAAACAAGTTGAGAAAATCCAAAGACATTATCAGATTTTGCCACACTGTAATAGAGGATGGTGTAACAAACGAGATGGAAGTTGCTGCTTTGGGAACACGTCAAAGAAAATGATACAGAAGCAGCCTAGAAACATTAAACAAGTGTTGTCTCTGCAAAATCACACATAAGTTAAGGGTAGTAAGAAGAGAGAAAAGCTGAATAATGCAGCAGAAACAAAAGACTATGAAAGTTACCACTGCAGCAGCCTCAAAGATATGGTCAGAGCATAACTGTAATTTGTAAACCCAGAGACAGGCACTTAATTGCTGCAAGTTAATGAAAGACGCCATAGGAGTTTTAACCATGTATACAGACAAAGAAAGCTGTTTCCTTAGAAACCTGTAGATATAGGAAACTATTAGGTTTAGAAAGGAAAAAAATGGACAGGCAGTTAATGGAATCATATAATCAGTTAGGTTGGAAAAGACCTTTAACATCATTGAGCCCAACCCAACACTGCCAAGTCCACCACTAAACCATGTCCTTAAGTGCCACATCCACATGTGTTTTAAAATAGCTGCAGGGACACAACCAGTTCTTTGGGCAGCCTGTTCCAACACTTGTCATCCCTTCTGATGGATAAGTTTTTCCTACTATCACATCTAAACCTCTGCTGGTGCCATTTGAGGCTGTTCCCTCTTGTCCTATCACTCATTACCCTGGAGAAGACATCGACCCCCACCTCACTACAACCTCCTTTCAGGTAGCTGTAGAGGGTGATAAGGTCTCCTCATGTGCATCTTTTTCTCCAGGCTAAACAACCCCAGTTCCCTCAGCTGCTTCTCAGAAGACTTGTTCTATGGACCCTTCACCAGCTTTGTTGCCCTTCTATGGACACATTCCAGCACCTCAATGTCCTTCTTTTACCGAGGGGCCCAGAACTGAACACGATATTCAAGATGCACCCTCACCAGTGCTGAGTCCAGGGTGACTATCGCTTCCCTCATCCTGCTGGCCACACTATTTCTGATACAAGCCAGGATCCTGCTGGCCACCTTAGCCACTTGGGCACACTGCTGCCTCATATTCAGCTGGCTATCAACCAATACTCCCAGGTTCTTTTTCACCAGGCAGCTTTCCAGCCTCTCTTCTCCAAGCCTGCAGTGTTGCATGGGGTTGCTGTGACTCAAGCGCAGGACCCAGACCTTGGCCTCACTGTTCACACAACTGCCCTCAGCCCACTGATCCAGCCTGTCCAGATCCCTCTGCAGAGCCTCCCTACCCTCGAGCAGATCAACACTCCCACCCAACTTGGTGTTGTCTGCAAACGAGGGTGCCCTTGATCCCTCGTGCAGATCACTGCTAAAGATGTTAAACAGAATTGGCCCCACCACTGAGTCTGGGGAACACCACTTGTGACCAGCCACCAACAGGATGCAGATACAGACATAGGTTTGAACAAGGGAAAAACAACACAGGTAACAATCCTAAGCAATGAAGAAAATTATCTTATTGTTAATAATAATACAGTTGGAGGGATAAAACAACTGACCAGCATTCTACAGATGGCCCAACCATACAACACTAGAGCATATCAGCAAGCATAAAATAAAAAGTTGTTTTTTTCC
This sequence comes from Merops nubicus, assembly GCF_000691845.1. NCBI lineage: Eukaryota > Metazoa > Chordata > Aves > Coraciiformes > Meropidae > Merops > Merops nubicus. The sequence continues at coordinate 37,923 of NW_008598020.1, forward strand.
TTGAAGAAGTCCCACAAAGTAAGCACACAACTTTTCATTTTAAATAAACCCAACAAGCTAGTCTATATAGATATTTAAGACTTTCAGTCAGCAGATTCCAAACCCATTAATTTGAGAACAAACCTTCATTAACGCTATCCTCTCTGTCAACATGGTTGCGAAATTTTTCTACAGTCTGACAGCTGAGTAGCTTGGTATTGCTGGTTGGTCCTCTCAAGGGGAAGATTCCACCTGTGAGATCTAAGCTGTACCTTTCGTCACAGTATTCCAAACCCTGGGGAAAAAATAAAAGGACAGAACATGTCATTCTGAGGTAAAAACATACATTCTACCTAAATACAAAAAAATGTACATATTACACATACATATATATTATACTGTGTCTTTCCCATTAGCTTATTTCTGACTGCAAATAGGAACGTCAGATGTACAAGAGAAGAATTAGGTGTCAAATCATAACAGACAAGTTTTGCTGCAAAGAAAAAAAATTAGTGTTTCCCTAGCTAAGATCTGCTCTGAAGCATGCACAATCCATTCTCTTTATCAAGTAATTTGGCAATAACAGACAAGCACAGAGTAGATAAGAAAAATTAAAAAATCTCTTTGAAAAGCTAGCGTGAAGCCTACACAAAGAATCTCATTTTTACTGTAGAATTAATAATCAAACAATTTTAATAAAAGATGTCCTGAGCAAGAAGTCCACCATTCCAAAAGACAGTTTAGCCAAATAAAGTATTAAGACTCCATAAACCTCTCAGAGATTCATTTCAACAGCTAGAAATTCCAACTTCTATTCATATATGAAGAGCTGGTCCCCCAAAAAGCTGGGGCAAAGGGGAAGGGGAAAAGAATATAAAAAAATTCCTGCCTAAGAATAATTCTCAAACGAGACAGTGTATTTTAAATTTCCCACATTGGGACAAGCAAATCAACATTAAGCAACTCCATTAAATGAAAGATATTGAGTACTGACTTTATTGACCAGTAAAATAAGATGACCATTTTCAAGTGACCATCTCTGTCCATCTCTAAGCCTCGTGTAGGACAAAGGTAAAGATGTGCTCCATGACCATGGTCTGATGTACTAGATTTAGCAACTGCTAGGATGGTATAAAAAAGACCTTTGAAAGCATGGCTGAAACATATCTTTCTGTTTAATTACTTAATTACAGACTTAAACCACCCTTGAAGGCAATGAAGACAAGTTTGACACATATTTATGAAGAGACAGCGCCACATGTTCCAAAAGTCCTATTTGTGACTTTTTACCGAGACACAAAGTCAAAGATGCACTCTCTCATAGACTCAAGTCTGATTCCTGCAAAGTAAAGCACTGCTGTAGTAGGCAAGTCTTTCAAGGTCCTATGAACTCTGTCCAAAGATCAAGGGTCAGCCGTAGATTCCTCCTTGTCTACTCAAACTTGGCCTGGCAACTGGGACCAACTCTTAATTTTCTGCCACAAAGATGGACAAGAAATGGGACCTCAATCAGCCATGTAGGCAGACAGTCATGTAGTACTGACCAACCTGTGACTGCAAGGAAGTGTTCTGAGATGAAGAGTGTCCACTGTAGAGTAGATATCCTGTCCTAATGCATCCCCTAATAAATTTGGGGTTTGGGAGTTGTTTGGCAGTTTGATTTTGGTTTTTTTTTTGGCAGCAAGTGTTATCAGGTGCTGGTATGAAGCTACATGTGTAAGTGGCTCATCTGGAAGCTGGCTGAAGAACCTGTCTTTGTCTTCCCAAAGGGTCCAGCTGTTTAGGTCTCTTCAACTACCTCGAACAGGAAGCAATCTGACAATCTTCCACAACACTCATCACAGGGCAGCAGAAACAGCAGAGGCGCAAAAGATCTCAAATCCAGAGACTGGTGCCTGACATCTAGAAGCCTGTGAATGTGTTACTGGTTGCATAGTCTGGAGAGGGTTAAAAGTCTCACATGAACTACACCACAGCCCCCTCAGGTCACAAACACATTAATCACTTTGCATTGTTTTGTAAAGAGCATCAACTGGAACTTCTAGTAGACCCATTTTTAAAGGGTGATGAAACATTTCAACGCTCTGAGGTAAGAACTGACACTCAGCACATCTTATTCAGGAAAATAAGATGACCAAAACAAAGAATTGCTGAATAGTAAAAAGTTCTATATTTTAACATTAAAGTGTTGAGACAGAACGAAGTAGCCACAAGAGAAATGGATACAGGCAACTGCTTTTTTTTCCTCCAGAGAAGCACACAGTACAAGGTACTGTCTTTGCCATTGCTAAGACTGTAGCTGATAATAACTTTTGAAAGAGTATAAAACAAAGCAGAAGTTCAAAAGTGAAACTGGAGGAAGATTAAAGAACCTTTCTGCTACCAACCTGCCAAAGTGCCTAGAGCACTACAAGAGATGCAGAAGTGTACTGCAAGCAAAAGCCCTTTTAAAATTAGGAAAAACAATCAGGGTGCTCTGTTCCTCTAGAGCATTATATATTTATATAATAAAAAAATGCACATCAAAAAGAGATGACATCCATATTTAAAGCACACTGAATTACCTGAAAATATTTCTATTTTTTCCCAAACACTTAACCTTTACTTATTCAAAAGCAACACTTAAAAATGAAGTAGGAGTTTTCCTATGAAGAACGGTCAAAATGTTAACTCATTCAAAAAAATAAAATCAAAGCACACAGGCTCTATATAAAAACAGAGTACCACAATACAAGAATCACACCCCTATTTCATTCCATACCTATTTGAGAATATGTAAGAGAAAAGTATCAAAATAGGAGGAAAGAATTGCTCTGAACTAAGATTACTTTCCTCTCAGATTTTGGAAGAGTTCCAAGCATATTACTGAATAGAATTAATTATACATGATACAGATCTATCTTATGTCTGTTAGATATGAGATATCATGATACCTCATCTGTATTTTAAACACACCTCTGCAGCCAGTTCTGAAGATTTATGTATACTCTTCTGACTGAATCATACCACTGCTTACTGTACATTTATGTATTTTGCTGGCTTTAAGAGTCAATTTCACATCTAATCCAGCCAAAAAAGTAGAAAGAGTTATCTTTATAGCTACTAAGTTTCAGGATCAAAATTAAGAAACATTATCAGCACATTTCGCTTGAAGTCCAGCTGGCAGAGCTCAAAAGAAGAACAAGAATATATAACCAAAGATCAGGGAAGAAGAAAGCTACATGACTGTAATTTACAAAAAAATTACAGAAGCTTATTCAAGTATGCAGTCTGGTTAAACAAAGCTATTCAAAGCCCTATCTTCTCTTCCTACACGCCACTGATTTGGTGTTAAAATTAAGACCAATTCTATTTGTAAAAGCTGCCTCCTCTTCAGGAACTGAATTTGTACGGGCTCTTTGCAGATGCACATACTCAGAACACGTGACACTGCCGTATGAAATTGTATGACTCGTTTCCCAGAAGTATGGAAAAAGGCCATGCCTAAGACGACAAAGCAAAAGTTTTTTTTGCTTTCTAGTCAGCTCTGAATTTTGATGGTAAATAGGAGTCCTGCAAACTTAACTTGATCGTCTTGTAGAGCATATTACTATTTTCACCTTTTCACATACGTGTCTTACCTCGTACATGACTTGTCCTGATGCCAAGCGTTTTCTGTCACCAAATGCTAACTGCAGCAGATGTAAACTCACAACATCACCTTCACTGGAAAAGGTATAAATTATGAAATTTGATTACAAAGTTGCTTTACAGTAATCTTTTTATTTGAACTACACTGAAAATTTCTTAGTAGCATGCTCTTGAAAAAAAAGCCAAACACACCAACCAACCCCCCAAAAAACCCGAAAAAACAGCCAACCAAACAAACCAAAAACCATTGCTTCCCAAAACTTGGTCATATGTAGCTGCTAAAACACAAGCAAGGAAGTTTTGACACTAGCAACTTCATGGGCAAACGCTACCCATACAATCTGGAAGCTTGAATGTTGTATAGACTGAAAATTGTTGGAAATAGTTCTTCACCCTGGAGAGTTCTTGATCAAACTTGCTTTCATGTCAACCTCAAGAAAAGACTGCTACTTTATGAACAAATGAGCTGGTTAAATACTTCTCTGATGCCAAGGCATCTTTCTCCCCCTTTCTTTCCCACTCAAGTTCCAGTCCCTCTCTTGCATGCACTGCACCCTTCCACAGTCTGGTGTGATCCATTACACAGCAGGAAGCCATTGACTTTTCTGCCAAGCAGTGATCATTTTCTGCCACACAAATTGAACTGGCTCACGAAGGCTCCCAAAACTGCTGAAATTGGCATGAGGTAAGAGCCAATACTCTCACCTCCCTCCTTTAGGGACAGCAGGCTATTTTATCAGCATATGTAATGATCTACATCTGCTGCCTCAACCACTTTTAATGGTATTTTAATACCAAGCTGCAAATATGAAGCAAATCATGAAGCAGGCATCAGGAAACAAAAGGAAATTATTTAAGAATGCAAGCACCAACATATAAAGCCATTGCTGCTTTGCCTTCTTTCAGAAGGTAGAAGCTAGTAGGTCCCTCTTCACATCTGTTAAATCCTGCAAAAACTGCATTGTAAGCTTAACACCTTCTGTACCTACATCTCCTTAACAGCTAAATAAATACAAATACACATGTATCAACTGTATGTGAACAAGTATTCAAAAAAAATAAATCAGTGGCTTATAGTAAGCTTTTATTCACCTTTCTTGTGTAGACTGAACAGCCCACAAGTAGCAACAATTGCGAGGATCATTCTCAGGCTCTTGAAAAGTGACAGCATAGACAGGAATCCTTCCTCCTTCAAGCTGAGAGTGGTGCCTGCAGGTTTAGAAAAAAAAAAGAAAGGTGAAAAAAGCTGAGTATTCTACTGGCTCTAACTGTTTGTAGAAGGGTAAAAAGCATCTTCTGAGAAAAGAGCACCTGACATGCTTATTGCCAAATTACAGAAGATCATACTTCTATCTCAAACAAGTGAGTCAAGGAAGCGACTACTTTCTATCCAACAGCCAAGAGGTGAGGAAGTTACTGTCCACCACATGCAATAACCTGGGTTTATGTCCACCTCTGCCTGAGGAGGAGCAGCAACATAAAGGATCACTTCAGCTGCCAGGCAAAAGATTGCTCCTACTGTTGTAGCCCACTTCAATACTGAATTTAAAATGCATATCTTCTGAACAAATTTTAAAAAGCACCAAAGAGAAGTAATTTCTCTTCTCTTTATTTGGACTATGTAAAACATTTTTCTTCCAGACTTGTGAACTTTATTTGTACCTTGACAATCTGTTCTCACCACCTAATTATTCGTATTCCTCCACTGTCTATTTATGCATCCAGTAGTTTCTGGTGAGTCACTGCAGATCTGCTTAAGTGAATCTCTATCTAAATTGGGTCAAATATTTCAAGCGAGATTGCTCTTTGGCAAGCTTAAAATTATCTCTTAATTTTTCTGTTGCTTATAAATTTACATGTCCCTTACTTTCATCTCCAAGTGTTCCAAGCAAAATCTAATCCACATGCATCACTGCCTTGGAATGGGTCAATCCACTATTTCAGTCAAGGCTGAAATGTAGGAAAGACATCTTTTCAGGCAGAGATCAGCTATTGATTGTTTACATCTCACTAGTTTCATCCTGGACACTGAAGAATATTATCACCAAAATCACACTACTAACAAATGTACAACTCATGCCCTAATTGCAGTAACTGCTTCTGAAAATTAATTTCTAAAATCTATTTCATCAAAATATGCACATTTCCTGGGTGCACTGAATACTATGGATAGAACAAACTCTCACAAACAATCAGCTCTATGACACCCTAACTGCTTGACAGAACCCAAAGGAGAACCCTTTCCACAATTCCTCAATCCATTGGTACAATAAAGGAAACACTCCTACTCCAGCGGGGAGAAGGTGGTCCACTTAACCCATGTATGACTTAACAGTTACTTCAGAAGAGGATTTCTAAACATTCTAAGATGATACTCACAGCTTCAGTCCCTGAAAAAGTTCTCTTTAAACTAACATGAGTAAAAAACTGAGACACCAACACCTCCAGCCATGGTCAAAAAAGCCTACTTACTCCCTTTTCAAAGTCTTCATATTCCATAGGGACAGGTAGCCATCTGAAAAACCCACAACGAGCTGATTGCTTCTGCTTATATAGCACAGGGCTGATACAGCTGTTCCTGAAGGATTTTGTAATTGAAAACAGAGGTGTCTCCCTTGTCTGGTCACATTTTCTCTTCTTTGTGGAACTTCAACAGGAATTCGAGTGACAACTTCCAGATCTACACACAAAAAAACCCACACAATAAATGAATGTGTTAAGCCATTTGGGTTACCTTTTAAATACTGATGTGACAACACAGAATCTAATTCCATAAACACAGGCAAAATATCCATTTCTGTGACACTTCTTTTCCTATTGCCATTTTGTATGTTTTCGAAGAGCAGAAGAACTCTGATTGGACAGGTATTCTCTCTCCTATCTCAAAACCAGGTGAAAGTGTAACTTTCATAAAATAAATTACTCTTGTACTTTGTAAATGAGGAGTTTGGGCCTCATGATGAAGCTGTCTGAAGTGGCATCAACTGCTGAAGCAACTGCTGCAACAGCCAAACAGTCTACACAATTCTCAATACACAAATCAGAAATTTCATTTGTGCAAACACTTGATTTCTGATAAGACAGATTTATTTTATAAAACAAGCCTAAAATTTGCCCCAAGTCAATTCACAGAATCAGAAGAACATTCCCAAGAAACAAACACCTCAGGCAGGTGCACTGACTTGGATGGTAAAATTCCCACACCTGACCAACAAGAATCCTAGTGACGTAGGGATCGTGGTACGAGGGGGGCATTTACAACATCAGGAGTACTAAGCCACTCCTATTTTTAATGAGTTCAGGACAATAGGATTTCAAACCACCATCTGTAATCAGTAGTCATAAATGTCTATACACGGGTATCTTCAAAGTGGCACGCATATTTTTAAATTCAAGTCTAAAAAAAATGCAACCTCACCTGATGCTTCTATTTCATTCTGACTGCAAGATAGATCATCCAAACAAAGGTCAACCAGAAGCAGATGACCAACATCTGTAGCCACTGCTGCCACTCCAAAGAGCCATCGCAGGCTCTGATGTAGGTGCCGCGTGCTCACACTCGCTCCCCCGTGATTCGTTATGGGTTCTATGGCTGTTACCTACAGGAAAACTGCAAGTTAACGTTTGTTTGACAAGCTAAACAAAAGTCATGCACAAGTGAAGCCAGAATTAGCACATCAGAAAACAGAAAATAAATACAGGATCAGAAGACTTAAAAACAAAACACTGTTTTCAATTATACCAAGAAAAAAAGAAAAAAAAAACAACTGTTAGCACCTTCCATCCCATGTATTTCCTACTCTTACTTACTTACATTACCTTCAGCTTTATTAAACGGTGCATTCTGTTATTACAGCTTGCCAATTTTTATCTGCTACTTAGAAATAATTAACTCCAAGAAAACACCAAGTCCATTACAGGCAAGAAACTTTATCATATTTAAGGGACTTAAGTAAGAAACACAAAACTAAATATAGTTCTCCCACTGCTCACAGCCCATCAGCACTGCAATACAGTCCATGCCTTCTTTGCCAAACGGGTATTAAGATAAACCATGGCTGCAAGTCAGATGAGACAGCAGTCAAGTTGCATGGCAGACACCCCATTTCCATGGGAATGAAACATTTAGAAAGGGTTAAAAGGGAGGCACTAGCTTAGTAAAATTTACACTAGCCCTCATTTAAAATAAAAATAGCAACCAGATGCAGTAAGCAAAGCTTAAAAATGCACACCAGTACTTTTATGAATGTCAACAAAAATTTTAAAAGCCAGCTGGAAACAACGGCAAGAACAGCAGGTTGTTAGGTAAAAAGCTAACTCCAGGTGAGGAAGAAGCCCACACTGCTCTGCTCTGGAACATGTGAATCAGTCCCCTGGCAGCTGCACAACAAGGTGCAGACAGACCTTTCAGCACCTGCAGCACAGCCCAGCACAACACTGAGGCCATGGCACAGGCAGAGGCACACAGACTCCTGCGCTGAGGCTACACAACAGAAGACGACAGGCTGCCCTTCAGCTGCCTTGGAAAATGCCACACAACAAGAACAGGAAGCTTCACTTCAACAGCAAAGTTTCACATGAAAATAAAGAACTGAGCATCACAAAGAGTCTTTTTTTTTTTTTCCCTTCACCTCGAGAGGTAGGGAAAAATAACCAAGCCCCTAAGCCTCAAAGTCTTGCCCCCTCCCTTATCAAGCACCTGCTATGACTACACTGCCTAGCAATCCACTACAGAATTTACCCTTCATCTTGGTCACAACAACTCTAAGCTTAAAATTACCTATAGTAACTTAGACAATTTAATTTTGTTTAGGACTTAATCAAATTGAATTTGCAAGCCTCTCTGCTACTCACAGGACCGTCAAAAGCATTTTGATTGTTCAGATTCTTGCTGCTCCAAGTCCTGCTGACTGTGACAAGGACAGCAGAAATACTGAACATATCTTGCCGCAGAACTAACCAAAGTTCAAGTGTTGCTTCCAGCTTCTTTTTCTAAGATTTTTTTGTTGTTGTTGTACTTCAAATGATTCTTTTCTATTTTTTCAAAGTCTTCCAAAAATGTTTCCCAGTTTTAAAACTTCAGTTTTCCACAGAAGCTCCTGAAACTGCGTAGTTTTCCACTGCACTAGACACTGGCTTTTCATATTCTCCTAGACTACTGCCAGCTCATTCTGGGGATGAACAAAGGAAACTCTTCTCAGCTCACTGAATCTGAATGCTACTCTTCTGCCTCATACAAACCAGGAAAATTTGTGAAAATACTGTTCAATAGTTCTGAAACATACAACCGTTATAAACCAATTTAATATAATCAATGTTTTTAATTCAGATTTGCTTTTACTAGAATCCAATTCAAATAATACTCCATTACCATTTTCAGTTTGCTGCTGGATTTCATATGTATATCCAGAGGGCAATGACAGAGATGCTCCCATAGGGGAAAAAAAAAGAAAAAAATTATGCCAAAATTGTTTCTAAGCTTATGACTTTGGATTTTTTAACTCACACCTTTACTCTCTGAAAGACTACACACCTAACAATAAAAGGCAGTCAGAGTCACTAAAAACACCCTGTATTAATAAACTAATGGCCCGACACCTTGGACAAGAGTTACCCTAAATTAGTGCTAACCTGCACAACGTAGCTGTCCACAAAAGGTACACCTACACAGAAAACAGGCTGGAAATTCAGCCACTCACTAAAGCCTGAAAACAGTAACAAAAAAAACTGCAGAAAGTGATGTTAAGAACACATGTGCATTTTACTGTTAGAAATAAGCATTGTGAAAACTAGAGAAACATTCAGTGAGATTAAAAATACATATTATGTCATCTATAATTTGGAGTATGACTTACAGAATAAATTCAAAGCATACAGACAGTGGCCAAGTGCAAACTTTATCTGCTTGGTTTTGCTTACTCTTTCTCCCACTCACAATTTACAAGTTAGCAGTCCCACTAGCCATACCTGTGTCCTCTCTATGCTGATCCAATTAATCTCAGAACAAAAAGACATAAAGCAAAATGAAAGCAACAGACCAAACACACTTGTTGGCAAGAGCACATTCAGGGCATAAGAGCAAAACTTCACTTAAGTTTTGGCTTCATTCCAAAATTCATAACCTTCATCACACAACAGCAGTCAACTTTTCTCCCCAAGGCTTCTTCCAAGTCACTTTTTTTTTGTGGCATAGAAAAACTCCTTAATACAACAGATAACTACATTTGATTCCAAATTATTTCTGTAGACAGATTCAATATGTGGCACGATTCCTCTTAACCTTCCTTTTCCTATTCCCAGTTTACTTATATTGAAAAAAAAAAAAAATTGAACCAAGCTATGTCATTTTTCACAAACATAATTTACTTATTGGTTATAGGATTATGTCAGCACACAGCTTGCCTTTCCATCTAAAACTCTAGGACTTCTGAAGATGATCAGCAAACAGTGGAGCACCAACCCAACTCTATCTTTAGAAATCACCCCAGTACAAATCCTTACTACTAACAATCACACTCTAGCATCACAAACAGAACTCCACCTGTATTCTAGTAAGTCAAAACAAATCACATTATAGAAAGCTACTTATTTGTTGCAGATTCAAAGATAATAAAAATATAGTTAATCTTGATGCTCTAGTAACTCACACTGTTTCTTATTCACATTCAGATAATAAGACTAGAGGACACTAGATCATTTGAGTTTAGGGGTTATAGAAGGCATAAAAAAAAAATTATTAACATTATACCAGTGTATCCCATCTACAGAAACACAAAATTCAGTGAGCAGAGACATTCAAGGACTGCAGACTGAAAGTCAGTCCTTCAACAATCTGTCAGATAACTCAGTAAATGCTCTTTTTTCCTATCTTAAGTCACATAAAAATGTGTTCTGCTGTAACATCACCTGCTTGCCAGTCCCAGACACATGGGAATGTCTCTAGTCATTGACAGCACAACTATGGAAGTCTGAGATATTTTAAAGACAATACTTCTGTCAGAAATTAACTAGGAAATGTATGTTACATACACTTTAGAACAGTGGTGGGTTTTTTTTAATTTTATTTTTCACTCTGGCCAAAAAAAAAAATAGTTGTCAAAGTCTTTTTGTGAAAGTGGAGAACTATGTGCTTTACAAGAAAACCAGGAAACGCGTTTTACTAACGGTAAACTCAAAAGATAATGGTATGACTTTACATCCAGGCTCTCTTGATTGGGTACTCTGGAGAGACAGGATGCTAATGCAATACAGAAAAAACACCTAAAAAAGAGACACTCCAAAGCTTTTCCTGAAGCAGGACTACGCAGCACCCAACAACATAAAGGCTCTACTTATCTGATTTAAAAGCACCTACCCTTCCTGGGAGAATAACTGCTTTAACCACTCTTGATATGCCGAGGTCGTACAGACAGAGAACGCTTCCTTCTGCTTCTTCCAATCCAACCAGGAGCCCAGTCCTCTTCTGCCAGGAGAACTCCTTGACCACGCGGACGGCGGGAGGCTGCTCGGTGACGCCACTGAAGCGGTAGGCGGAGAGCCGCTCCCCCGTCGCAGAGCTCACCACCTCCAGCTGCGGCCCCCGCGCCAGCCACGCCAGCCCATTTCTCCCTGCGACAGACCACACAGCCAGCTAAAGCAAACTTCCAACAGAAGCCTGAAAAACTGCATTTCTGAATAAAATCACCACCCCTGTCCCTCTCCTTCAATAAAGGAAGAAGAGGAAGACCAATTTACCAAATTCTGGTCCATTACTTAAAATAAATTATCAAAATCTTCAAGCATTACATCTAAAAACAACCACCTTATTATTTTGCATTTATATTGTCATTCGTGCACTCAAGAATTCTCTGTTTGGAATAAAGATTATTAGTGTATAGTCTTTATATCACATTTGGCTAGAAATACTGATAGAAATCATCTAAAAACATAAGGGAAGAAAAGTCTCAAAGCAGACTTCAGATAGAAAAAATATGAACCAATTCTTTCCTACTTTATTAATTTTACTTGATACATGCCTACTTTGGGCAGGGATTTGGACTTCAACAAGAAATTATCGTAAAATGGGCACTGCATGAGTAAATTTAAACTTCTACACATGCTGATCACAGACAGAATTTTAACACATTTTGTTTCACTGAACTACTTCAAACTCAAAGGAAATACTACCTCAGTTACTGCATTTACAGTCATTTAGATAGATGCTACTTGGTCTTAGCAGAAGCCTTGACATCCAGACAGGCACCCATCTCTGCTCCCAGATCACCTAGAAAGTCAACTACCTAATCTGCTTAGCCACTTGCAGCAACTCTCACTGGGTACCCATCTGCATCCTATTAAACACTTTGGAAATATGGCTTAACAGCTCTTCCTTCTGTTTTCATTCAGACTAGAAAAGAGAAAGCAGGGAGTTTGCCTCTACAACACCATACAACTATTTCTGCACGTGATGTTATGATGTCATAGAGCTTGAGCTGGCACAAATAAATACGGCCCAAAACAAAACTATTGTTTTTGAAAACCTTTTATTTAAGTAAGAATTGAGGAGAGCTCACCGACTCAGCATGTTTAAAAAACCATTCTAATAGCACAAGATTGGTGCAGGTTGTTGTAATTTCAAAGCTTAACTAAACAAATATTTTAATATTAACATTTGTCATCCTTAAAACATCCTTTTTGTTCTCTTGAAACCTGATGCATCTTAACAGCACCACTCTGACACAGTTGATACTATGACCCTATGCTTCAAGTAACTTCCAGGACATAATAACTTTATACCAAGACTGAATTTAAAGGAAAATACTCACCTCCAGAAAACTTTCCGCTTAGCACAGAATCTAGAGTTATTTCATCTTCCCCAAGTGCCTGAGTAGTAACCTCTGGAAACTGCAGCAGACTGCTCGTTACCTGAGCTGTTAGGTCTCGCATTCTTCACTGTAAAGAAAAAAAAAAAGGCAAAAATTAGACTCACATCTGCCATAAACATTCCTGAGATTTGAAACATAAGTTCCACCACTATGCAGCAAACAGTCTCCTGTATGTTGCCCTGTAGCTATTTTCATTTAAAAAGTGGCACTCTGGATAGTTTCTGATCACACAGCAGGACAAAAGAAGAATCCTTCCCTTTTCTCACGCCTACAAGATCACTAACAAAAAGTCACACAAAGGTATTGGCAAGATAACAGGAAAAACTGCAAGCTTGTATCTACTCACACAGGTTAGTAGGATGCAACCTGAGAAAAATAATATTTTTAAAAGCTTCACAGTAAGAAGTCTAAGTTTCCATTTGTCCTTTCCCTTAATTTTATAGTTTTCTGTAGCTTTTAAACTGTCTTCTAGTAGACTTCACGTATCATTTTTCTTGTTCATTTTTGCATTTTTATTTTGAACATTAAGCAAAACTAAGTTCCTAACGCCCTTCATTCTCAAAATCTTCCAGAAAATGTACTGTCAATATTTTCACAATACAAGCAATACAGACTTTCATAGCTCATCAATTAGAAAGTAGTTTTCCATACACTTATAATGGAACACAGCACTTCCAAACACTGATTTTTTTTTTTTGATACTTGAATCCTCACATTCCTTATTCCAGTCCTTTCCTTCCTGTTGCCTCCCTGTATCACAACTCTGGAGTATTCTGCAAAAATTTCTAGGCCTTTCAGTTTCCGTACTTCTACAGGTGGTCCTCAAAGAGTTCACATTTCAAGTTCACATGTCAAGACAGATTTTTTTTTTTTCCCTCCCTAGGGAAAAAAAAGCCGAAATTATTTTTAGTTAACAAAAAAATATTTTTTTGTAAATAAGCACAGAGATGTCTGACAAACAAGTCTGCCTGGTTAGCACTTCATCATTAGCAATACCATGCACCACAGTAGCAGCAAGACAGTGTTCAGGAAAGGATGAACAAGTACATTCCAGCAGGGCAGGTAACAGCATTTAAGAAAACTTCTCCACTGCATACTCTTCATGAGTCACCCTGCCTTTGCCACCGCCTACCTGGATGGGCCAAGAGCACAGAACTTCAGGCAGCCAAGCTGAAAATCAGATTTTAAGATATTCTACCAGGGAGATTAGAGTTTAAAAACACATCCCTCACCACCCCAAAATCCCCACCAAATCAGCAAGAATTCTTGTCTGCTGGAAAGCTCACACCTCGACAGTGTAGTCCTGTCTACAGTACACATCAAGTGTGCTTACTGGTCCAATACCAGCAGTGAGAACCATCAGACAAGTAACAGTCCAATCCCTGGACCACTCCTGGAACTTTCCATTTGATCATGCTGCAGTTGTCAACTAGGCAGAAAAGCATGGAGCATCAGGCACGCCCAGGACTGCTCCAGTAAGCCAATGGGCCTTCTACACCACCGTTTTCTAGCCATCTGGCTTGGCAATATGCAAGGTATTGCCAAGGAATAGGCAGATAGGAAGATAAAACCCATAATAAATTATGAACAGTGATCCTGGGGTTAGGTGTTTCACTTCCACCATTCTGCTAAGCTAAACCAAGGATTGCTGGCAAACCATAACGGTGGGGAAGTAGTTCTCCAGAGCTAGGTTAACGGCATGAAGCCTCTCCTTGAAGAGATACCCCCAGCACTAACTGCATCTCTGTGCATTTTGGAAACAATGACTGCAACCACAGTCCTACATCTGTCAGAAATCAGATCAGTGTAAAGCACCATAGGCTTCCTCCATGTGCAGGAATAAACTAGAATCCAACCTCCCGGCTGTATCCTGTACCTCAAAGTGGTCTGGGTACAAGTTGCCCAAATTGCCATCCTTCATTACAAGGTACTTGCAAACATCATGAACTATTTCCAAAGAAAGGATCCTGCCACAAATCACAGACTGATGGCAGACTGTTGGATTAAAAAGCTCTAGAGAAAAAAAAAATAAATTGAGAAACTACATGTTCAAGCAGAATCACACACAGCCAAGTCATGGTTCTTGTAAGTCTGTGCTGATGGCAGTCCATGAAAACCAGTTTCAAAGGCCAACAATGTCACGGGCTCACTGAAGCAAAGGGTACACGGCCAGTCACAGCTGAAGATACAATTCCACAAAACATGTTGACTTTACTGCCACCAAAAGAGAGGCCTTGCTGCCACCTCCCATCTCCTCATCTGCTCTTTTGTTCTACTACTGTATTCCTGTGGCTTACCTTGCACCAACTTGAACACTTTTTAGAGCACTTTATGAGCCAAGTTAGCTCCCTAAGCAGACAGGAAACTAGCCCAACAAAGCACAGAATTTTCCAGGTTGGAGAGTTAAACTGGCTTGGAAAGAGAACGAGCAAGTGTACCAGCTGGCATAAGGAAGAAGGCAGGCCAACGCACTGGGCAGAAGGAGGGAGAATTCATCCATCTTCATTTTGTGGCAGTAAGCCATTAGGGTAGCTCATGCACGTGTGAAACTACAAACTCAGTCTGCAAGGTGAACTAAAAATGCCTTTACTTTTAGAAAGGACACCACCCAAGACACAGGCAGTCAACTTCTAACTCCCTCTTGCAGGTACAGACTTGGGATCTCCCCAAAAAAGGCTGTAGCTGACAGGCACTGTTCTTCCCATCACCCAGACGTGGAAGGTAAAAGGACTTCCAGGAGGTGATACTTGGTGATCAAAGAACAGACAACATGGTATGACACTATTCATACCACATTTTCTAAGGAACCAAGACAAATAGTAGGAAGAAGCCAAAGGAGAAGAAATGGAACAAAACCTAAATTCTTTGGAAGAAAACAGCATCCACTTTATCGAAGAGCAGGTAAAGAAGAGTACTATGGAAGTTTTTATATCGTGTTTAAAGACTGGTTCAATGACATTCTCCCCAGAAAAACAGGAAGCAACTCACAAGCATTGGAGGCGCAGTAGATGGAAAAGACTTTTTCTGCACCTCAATAGTCAGGGTCAGCAAATTTGCACTTTGCCATATTTTACTCCTGCAGAAAGAGGATTCAGTGACTTAGCAGGTAATTTAGTGCATCCCACTGGACCATTTCTTTCCCACTTGGGTGAAAAACCACACCCTGATATTTTAGGGAAAACCTCTGTATTTAATCCCAAACCTAAGTTTTAGTCCAAAGAGCCACTAGCATAACAGAGACAGTCTGTATCAGAATTCTAGTCAGGCTTATTTCACTCAAATCCAGCCTACAGAGTATCTTACAGAATTTGTGCGGACGCTCCACAAGCACAAATCTACATCAGAAGGTGACAAGAAGAAACAATTTCAGCTCTCTATCCCAAGAGCCCCCAATTGCCAAGATCCTGTATCTGATGCAGACCACTGATTTGATCTCTCTTTAAATGAAAAGAACACACAGAACCAACACAGACCAGAATTTGAGACTAGAGCCAGTCCACCCAGCTAGCTCCAGTGGTTACCCTCTAACATGACTACACTTCCATTCAGGAGTTGCAGTCCCTGTCTAACATGGCTAAGCTAGCAAAATTTCCTAAAGTTAGCTCTGAAATTATGCTGCTTGGTGTACCTGAACAGATGTAGGTGTGAAGTGCCTTGGTACAGAACACACACAGAGCCTTCCTAATAGAGGGAGACAGCACTTAACATGTGCAGCCTACCCCAATGGTATAGTATCACACTCTCTCCTGCTAATTTTAAGTATTCCTTCCACCACACAAGCAGAACAACACAACACCAGCAAAGGCTTGTCACCTTTATTTCTCTAGAACTACATCAAACAGCTTTCTAGATAGAAGACACAAAATTAAAGAAGCTCGATTACGTTCATTTCACTGTCCTAAGAAAGAAAACCCCAGGCACATCAATGCAGGCGTATGAACTGATGCATTAAGTGAATGAGGAGCTGTCCTCAGCAGAACAGGCTGCGGTACCGTGTGCCCAAACGCGTGTGACAGCTGCCAGCCAAGGCTGAGACAACCATGGGGAAAGATGGGTCTAAGAAGGCACTTCAACTACCACCTTTAGCCACACACCCCCAAAGGGGTCCAGCTTTCCCGACAGGATTAAATCCTTACAGTTCCTATCATTATACCAAACATGATCAGGAAGCAATTACTAGACCTGAAAGACTAACACCACGCTTCTTCTGCTGGCAGAAGCTCCAGACCTGGAGTCCGGATTTATTAAGGAAAAAAAATCAAGCTCTTGTGTGTAAGTCAGCAACCGTGCCGTGTGCTTCATGCCAAAATCAAAATCGAGAGCCACCACTACCCCCCGGCAAAGGCGCCGGGTTCCTGTAAATCCGTGCGCTCCCCGTTAAACCCAGCCCTCTTCCCGCGACTGCCGCTCTACGCAGATTGCGAATTTCCCGCCTCCTCCTGGAAAACGACACCGAGAGGGGGGAGGGGAGAGGGGGGAAAAAATTTAAGAGAAAATTAGAAGAGCGCAAAAAAACCTCCCAAAAGTAACCTGAAAATCGAGAGGCGGGGGCGTGCGTCGGCCGGGC